>NW_010432591.1:11418-23739 GCF_000710305.1 Buceros rhinoceros silvestris | reverse complement strand
AAGGAAGTTTTAGCTCAAACCAGGACAGCCATCAGATTTTTTTCTCTGAAAGTCGATGTCTTCAGCTATCACACATTCTTACACACACCAGAGCTTCAATGCTGCTAGTGAAGGTTCCCGGGCTACTATGAAGAACTGCTTGTACGTTCCATTCTGCCATTTCCAAAGAGCCTGAAGCTATCACAGTGTCTCTGTTAGATTTTAATCCATATGCTCTCCTGCATCCTGATTTTGTCAACACATTAATACCATATACTTCCTACAGATGATTTAAAAACAAATCGCCAAGCAGAATTTGCTATGGAAACCTACTAAGCAGTCTTTCTGATGCCTTGCTCAAACCCTGCCTGGCTGAGTGGTAATCTGCATTGGTTAAGCAACCAATTATTCTGACTGCCATCAAACACTGGATATTGCACGTATCTAATATTGTGAGACAGAAGTGCCGCAACACTGGTGTACTTTTTGAGGACCCAGGAAGGGAAGAGACAAAATAGTAAAATATGTGTTCAGCAGAGGATTTGACAATTAACCACAGAATGCTGTTGAACAGCAGTTTTCAAGAAGACATGAGTAGTGTCCTCATCAAGAAGAGGCAGGATTAAGTAATTAAGGGGTCAGTTTAAGACTGGATCATGCAAAGCCTAACTTCTTCAGGAGACTAAATGGCAAAAAGGTAGCTCTTCTAGGCATAGGAAGTCTCACTGAATCTTGATTTGTACTCAGACATGTACTCTGTAAGAGGAACGGTCTCTGTAAGATGAACTCAACAGCAAGTCTTAGCACAAGCTTAACTCTGAGGTTAACTTCTCCACCTTCCTCCTACAAAAGCAATTCAAGTTCTTGTGCACTTGAGCCTCCACACAAAAACAAGGGGCCAAGATCTTCAGCCATGACTTCCACCTGTAGTTTGTCTCTTGCAAGTCACTTTTGCATGTGTTAAAAGCGTAAGGGCACATCTGAATCACACTCCATTTGTCGCTCATTCACAAAAATCAAGTCAACACAAGAGTCTTTCAGCTATGCGGCTCAGGGATCACATTAGCCACGTTCCATATTAAACCAACTGACCAGCAAAAACTGATCTATTGAATGACCAGCCACCTCCTCTCTCGGGAGCACCAGACCTCAAGTCTCTGCTGTTAAGAGGAAAGAGTAACGAAATATCAGCAGAGCCCCCATATGTTGAAGGGGGTTCAGTATTCACCTGCAGGCAGGACTAGCCCCTAACTGAGCAAGCCAGCCTTCCTTCCAGCATGGTAGGATGGGGTGGTCTGAACACCAGAGCAGAGCACTTGTTTTTGAAGACCCTCTCAAAATAGACATGACTTATCTGACCTACCTTCCTGCTTCTCTGATTCATGTAGAGGTGTGGATTTGAGTAGACCAGAAACATCTAGTCACAGATTGCCCACTGTGATACTTATCAAAGAGCAAGAGACCACCTACTATGCTTAAATAGCTATCTGGGAAGAGACTTAGCTCATCCACTAATGAGGATCTCAATATTCCTTTCCCAGTCATCTTTCAACATTTAGCTATCAAAAGGCCATTAATTTCACAGATGCCCTAATTTATCAGTAAATGCAATAGTATTCACAGGCTATTACCGAAAAAGTAGAGTATAGGATGATGTCACACATTTCGTAGTGAAATTAACATTTTAGGCATTGGCTTGGCCAGTCAAACTCTCAAATTCTGTTTATTTTTATACCCAGGCCATATATTTTTAAGTTATTTATATAAGTACCAAACACGAGAAGACAGATGCTTTCATGAACGCAAAGAATGAAAGCCAGGACTTATCATCCAAAAACGCACCAGAGCATTTCTTGGGCAATACATCAGTGCAAGGATAAAGTCACTCACCCGACATCAAAATACAGTTACCTTCAAGGTATGATGAAGCAGCCACTCCACTTGAACACTACGGACTGTTTAGAAGAAGGGAAATGAAGTTCAACTTCTCCAGCTGAAGCTGCAGAGGAATTCAAGGCAGGCAGAAAGTAATTATTCAGCTGGAGTTTGTCCAGGACGCTGGAGTTAGCACTGCTATTCTTGCAGACTGTGTTGGGGTACTATGCACTGACCACCAGCGCTGTTTACTGAGACATCAGGGCCAATTCCCACAGAACCCCAGTTCTCCTTGGAAATCTCCCATTTCTGAACTGAGCAAGCCCAGCCTCAGTCCATTTGGGAACAACGTAGGACAAGGAGGAAGGGCAAAAAATAGAACTATTAGTGTCACTTTCAAGAGCAGTAAAATTTACGTGGATTAAAGGGATGAAATCTTTATATATAGTAAAAAGGATAATTATAATGAAGGCATCTGTCTAGCTGGCACCACCTAGAGCAAGACCTGCAAGCAGTAATTGTACAATAACAACGTGGTGTTTAGTGTGAGGTTTAGGACATTCTGCCAGAAAACCTAAAGCATCCAGGTTGTAAAACACTGTAATAAGTAGGTAATCCCCAGCCTGGCGTCCAAGTTACTGCCCTAACCTGTTCCTTATGATTATAAAATGTCTCAGTGTCAGCAGGTTCACTATGAGTCAGAGCTGTAATAATAAATGGCTTATTTTCCACCCTGGTGGAGGAAATACATCACGGCTCATTGTGGCTCACTTACTGAGGCTTTTTTTTTTTTTTAAACAGGAAAATGTAAAAATAACCAAGTCATTCTGCCTTATTGCACTTACTTTTGATTAACAAAGCCCTTATTACAATCAAATTAGAAAAGAACAAGAAACATATTTTCAATATGGTCTGCAAAAACAATACCTTAGGAAAAAATACAGAAGGAAAAAATATTGTACAAACAGCCAAAGAACATGAAATTTGTGACAAACAGCTTCTTTGCCAAAGTGATTCCACCACTTCGTTCCTGTAAACAACAGGTTGCCTGAACGGAGGTAAAGGTCTAGGCTCTAACCTCGCTTGCACTTTTGCTCCCAGGAAGCTGTCTTTATTCAGGTTCCAGTGCTCACAACTGCTGCGTTGTGCATTTGCACGCCTAGGACCACTGGCTGTAAACTCCAGAGGAGAAGTGCTATTTCTTGCTTTGTGCGTTGCCAGCAAGAAAATTGTGCCCTACTTCTGGTAGGTCTGCCCAAACACTACATACAAACCACAAAAACTGTCCCGCTGAAAAGTGTTAAGAGACAGATGAAATACTAACATCCCAAGAAAACCTCACCCTTCACCTAACACAGGAACACATAATAGCAGGAGTAAGGCAAGCAAGGTGCAATCAGTCCTTCCACCATTGCAAACTGAAAGAACTGTAACAAGCAGAAGAAAATAAACATAATTATTTTACGGACTTAGACTAAAAGCACAGGCATACTAGGATGGCTATTTCAAACTCAGTTTTGGAGCACATATTTTTTTATGCACACACAAAGAGTGGCCTACATACATGGAACACTTAAAACAATAGAATAATACAGGAAAAATAGAACAATATAGAACAATCTATAAGCAAATTATATATACACAAGTCTTAAGTAGCATCCATTTTTAAAAAAAAGAAAGAGAAATACCTGTAGTAGTAGTAGAAAACAGCAATAGACCAGCATTTGCAGGTGTAAAAGGAAAAAGTCTGGGGTGAATATCACAAAGACAGCCCTGATAGTTTCCAGGGGAAGTATCTCTCTCAAAGAATCACAAGCTCTATGACTCTGCATATTTGAAATATACAGTAATTGACATTAGACATACAAAGAATGCAAAATTCTTCAAATTAAAATAACCTGTACTGAGGATATAAAAAATCTTCAACATTTCATCATAGGGAAAAAGGAAAAAAAAAAAGACATTTTTCTGCATTATATGTAGAGTAACAAATTGTAAACTACTACTTTAGACTGGAGTATGAAAAGCAAATGTTAATCCCAGAGTATTACTGCTAATAAACTTGTAATCCATAACTAAGTTATTTGTGACCAAAAGTCTAATGCTGTACCAAAAATGCAGATAAAAGTACAAAAGTTGCTTTTAATATGGTGTCTCTTGACTGAAGGTTTTTTAAAATGTACATTTAAATGTACAAATGAACAATTTTGATTTCTTGAATATACCTTCTGCAGTTTCTTACACAATCTTCAGTAACTCAAATTTATCACAACCTTTGAAATTTCAAGATTGTTTGGATAACAGTGATCAGGACTCAGAGCTACCATTGTAGCAGGCCAGACTTTTTCTTCCCATGCACATTTCACAGTGCCAGAGTTGGTCCGCGAGACACACTGCAGTCTTGGTTTCCACCCCATGCTGCTTTCTAGCCGAAAACACCAAATAATTCGAGTTCTGTTCTGGTGCTATCCATCAGCTGCCATTCTTGGCAGCCCTTAAGGCAGCTACTTAAAAGGACTAACAGTCTTGCAATGGAGTCATAGGACTTTGACTCACAGTTCCAGATTCAGCTCCAGGTTCCACCACCAGCCCCCACGCAGCTCCAGCCCTCTCCTTTGCCCCATGCTCCTCCTCAGCTGCCCCACCACCGCCAGCGAGAACACCGAAACATCTCTGTTCTTGGGCCACCCTAGGCTTTAGACTGTTTTGTGGAGGTTTCTATACACTCGGGGTTGTCTTTGCTCGCAGTTGCTCCTCTAAGCTGTCCTCAACACAAATACACGTCAAAATAAGTGAAAATACTGGGATATGAAAGGTTGATACACTAAAGCTGTGCAAGAACAACAAGCTATGCCAGTTTCCTGCGGATTTACCCACACATGCACCCCCCTCCACCTCTGCCACATCCCACACAGGTTCCAATGGGCATAACAACAACCCCATGATCTGCATGTCCTTTCCAACTTAGCTGCTTTCACTGCTTTATCTTTTGCAGCCTCAAAACTCCTTCAAGCCCCTCCTAAACAACATCCTCAGGGTGTCCACCAGGTCTACGATAGAGCTTGGACTGGCCAGCAAGTTGCTACTCACCAGAAGCAAAACAAGAGATCCCAGGCAAGGCTAGTTAACTCTTGAAGTTAACCTTTTTTTTTTTGGTGATGTTCTGTGACATAGCAATACATATTACAGTGATGAGCACAGAAGCTGGATTCATTACCGCCTTGTGACTCATTAAAGGTATTTTTCTAAACTGAGAGTCAAGTTTCCGTAATTTTCGGGCCACATTTCACAGAGCTACACTTCAAAAAGTGAAAAAGTGTTACAAATCAAAGCAATTTCAATGACAACACTACAAGGAAGCAAAAGCACCCAGCATTTGGATGGCAAGAAATTTGGATTTATAAATATCTCATAGATACATTTAGAATTTTTTAATCCCTTTCACACTTTGGATTTCAACCCTTGAAAATGCAAAAAGAATGGTTCATTTTAAGCTTTTGGATTTTTTTTTTTATTATTATTTCCATTTTGGCTTGTGATGTGAACAGAACTATTCAATGACATTACACAGCACTGCTTCTGAAAGCAAGCGTCTGCTCTTTTCTCTCCTACATCAGTAAGAGCAAAAAAAATCTTTTCCTTCTGACCCAAAGATCATGGAAAAGAATACATACGTCTAAAGGCAAGACTTGCAGACAGACATCATACCTTGTGCTGGACAACAAAGCTGGAAAAAGCACACAAGCTGTGAATTACGCAAGCTCTTCCTTTAACTCTTTGTATTATTTTAATTTTCTGCATGGGAATAGCCATTTTCTTAAATACAATTCATAGCAAGTTATCTTCCTTATTAATTGTGGCTTGTTTATAATGTTCATTTAATTCAGTATCTTTTATTCTCCTCTGCGTTCACAATGCTATTGAAGATTTCATGCTTCCAGGTAAAGATTGTTTTTTTGAACTAGTAGGAAATCCTGTAAGGTCTTACTGCTGCAGTTTTTTTCCATAACAAGCTCTTCCGTTACGTAGCAGATTACATACCTTTAAGATATTCCTTTTCTTTGTGACACACTTCGTCTACCCTTTGGAAAGTAAAACTTTCCTTACTAAGCTTCAGCAAGAGAAAGCAGGATTTTACAAATCAGAAAACGAGAAAGAAAACCACAACAACTCATGGCACTCAAGATTTAACTCACATTTCAAAGTCTTCTCATATCTTCTCTCACCTTTTCTTCTAAACACCACAACCCAAACACATTTGTTTGCTTTGATTTTCAAAACTCTACTACTCTCAAATACGAGGAAATTTCTCTGCAACCTCTGAGGTTACCAGAGTGTTACAGCCTTTGACCCCATACCAAAACCATCCAGCCTTTACAGACTTTCTAGGAAGCACAAAACAACTTGCAGTTCAGATATTTCTTACATCTGTCCTGGGAGTGGGCAAGCCCAAGACTCATGGACATCATGGCCATCTCTGGCTCAAAGAGCGTATTTCATCACATACAACCAGGATGCACAGCGTACTGCTCTGAATTCCCAGTCTTGCTTTCAAAATGGAAAAAGGTGAGACCTCTCTCGGACTGCACATGCACAGAAGTTATGCTATTGATCTGAAAAATCACACTACACTATGTGTGAATTGCAAGGATGTGCTCAGTCTTTAAGAGACCAGAGTGGACTTCTCAGTGCTGGCAAGCAAGAAGGCAGGTACTGGTTAAATCCCATGTAAGACTGTCTCCTTTCCACCTTCTCAGAGGAGCAGACTGCCGCTACACGAGACACCATGACTTCTCTACAGACTAGGAGATTCTTGCTTTTGTAATCTTTCTTAGAGAACCTTCTTCCCAGTCCTTTAGAGGCCACTGTGGTACAAACAAGAAGATCCCCAGATCTTGGTTTCCAAATCACAGCTTGTACAAAGAGAAACCCAGAGGTTTCTAAACTCTCAGTGTCTGCGTACAAGGACAAACTGGGCCCATTCCTCAAAAAGACAAAATACAAAGTCCTCACATGAGCTGAAAACAACATGGTCTGAGGTAACATCTTAGTCCCATGCACTCAGGACTACAGGTTTGAATTTGATGGGATTATTTCATCAACACTTGAAACTGGCCTTTTTCCTAAATTGATGGGGTCTCATAATTTGAGCCTAAGAGGACCTCTGGGGATGTTCACAAGGTCTGCCTCCTTTCTTTCAGACATTCACTGTGCCTGATGAAGTTTCTTCATGTGAACAGTTAGAGCAGGAACCTGTTCTCCTTCACTGACTACCAATCCCAAATATGCCAGCCTCCTAAACTAAAAGCAGACTATGTAACCCTCTTCATATCTAGCTGTCTTCTTTCCCTTCTCCCCTTACCCAAGGGCTTTCCAACAGGTGCTTTGAAACACAAAAGTCAACACATGGAAAGGAACCACTAGGTTTAACTAAAGGCAACTATTAGGCTTTATAATTTCCAGCAACCTCACACAGAGTTCAGAAGAGGACTGTGGTCTACACACTGGCTAATCTGTCGGAGACAAAGAAGAAACCTCTATTTCCTACTTTGAAGCTTCAATGCTGCAGAGGAACCTCAGAACTTCAGACTCTCACACCACCAGTTCCCATCAGCAGTTACACACATGATCTTTAGTTTGTCAGTTCAAGATAAAAAGTCTAATCTTAAATGCTAAGCAAGATCTACTTTTTGTACTAGTGCTACCTATGTGAACATTAACACAAGATTTATGTGGCAGAGGAAGATAAAGTGTTAATGGGAAGAGGGAATATTCAGGTCAGTACAGCTATGTTTTACTACTCTATTTCTATTTCACATGTAATAAAATACAGAGTAAGTGGGACATTAGCAAATCAGCGGCACAAGCAATAAACCTGGTCAGAAGTTTCTGACAATAAAAGCATATTCTGCCCTCTGGTATTTTTTTTTCCTTAAACTTGGAAGGAAGTTTCACATTTCAGAATAATTCAGAACATGTTAAAGATGTTTCTAGGAAAAGGCACATTTCCTACAGCAAAGCTCATTTAATAAGTCACTTAGCAGCAACAAACTTAAAGCCTTGGTTGACACTTTCAAATTCTCCTCTGCATGATTCATTTATCCCTGGGATACGCCTGAGCAAGGGATTCTCCCAGCGAACGACAGACTAATCAAATTATTTCATGTCAGTCAGGTGTTCGCTTTATGCCATCTAGTCCTGATGGCAAAAATCTCTTGTAACAGCAGATCTTGCAACGTTAAAATAAAAAAATATGTTCAGAGGCTAACCACGAGCTTAACCAGAGACAAGAGGCAAAGCTCCTACAGTCAGAAAGACATAAATGTTATCACTGTCTCATTCTCATTCTTAATTTTTCACTCTGCATTGAAAAGTGGCTTATATACATATCTATGCACCTCATTTCAGACAAACACTTGACGGAGCACAAAATTACCCCCACTGTGCAAGGCAGCATTGCTGCATTACATCCCAGTGGCTGGCATGGAGAGAGCGGATTTTTGCAAGATGCTGAAAGATCCCAGCACAGTGGCCACGACTGAGCAAAAAGCCTGGAAAGGCTTGAGGCTCTCCAACCTTCTTTCTGAGCAGATGAGCCATCCACAAGTATTCAAACATACAGAGTCCAGAAGAGCAAAAGTCTCCCTCCCAGTTTCCTTGACCTTCATCGAGGAACAGAGACAGGACTCAAGCCAGTCACCCCAAAGGTTTACATAGGGCAACACAGCAAAGTCCTCCACCATGCCTGCAATCCCAGCCTCGTGTGCTGCCATTGGGCAGGGACACCAGCTGCTGGGCCACCACAGGGATGCTGCTCCCAGAGCTGGCTAGTGAAAGCAAAATGCTGCCCCAGGCCACAGCTGCAAATTCACCTGGTGTCCTACTAAATCCTGTTGTTCAGCAGAATAACTGGAGCAGCAAGAGATTCTACCTCACAACGAATGTCGGCAGCTACAGCACTGTCCTGAGTCACAGTGGGATAATGTAAAAGGCCTGAAGACCTTGGCATGAGTTGTATTTTATGCATGCATCATTTGCTGCTACTTTTATACAATGTGCTTAGCTAAAGAAACCTAACCTGGTAAGTGGTTTTTGGTATAAGTATTTCTTACCTCCATCTCAACCTGGATTATAACTTGAAAATTAAATCCTTTAGTGCACTTTTGGTTTAGCCTGGTTTGCAAAGGAGAGGCTGCAGCATCAGTTCATCTGCTGGGTATATGCAATGCGTGGCATGGCAGCTCACTGGCAGTAAAGAAACACAGCAAAAAGCAGCTCTTTCCCCTGGAGTAGTTAGGAAACACGGGGACAAGATCAAGCGATGATGCCAATAACTACAGGGTGGTTGTTCTCTTTCCTCCCTCACATTGACCTCTCCAAGTTCCAAGACCTTCCATCTCTCTCCCTTGGAGAGCTACTCAGCCCTCCACTTCCCCTGGTGCCCCTTCTCTACATGTGCCAAAACGGTGTAACTTGCTCTGCTCATCTTTGAAAATGAAGATTTCTACTCAGCCACATAGTTTTGAAGTTGACAGCTTTTATTTCACACATGAAGAATGTCCTGCACACCTGAAAGCCTGCCAGCCTTTCCCTCACAGTACCCTTGCTCTAAGAAAAGGCACTGACTCCTTTAAGAGATCATGACACCACCACTGCCACAGCTATTTCCTACATTCTCAAATCCAATGTAGAGGGCAGTCACATGCTCCTGTTTATACATCCCATAATACAAGGCCCCTATTTATCAATAAATGCCTTGAGGTGCAGAGCAAAGCCCAAGCTAATAAAAATCTGCTAGTTTCACATCAGCAACAGCAGTAACCAGGGGAAAGCAAAGGGAAATGAGGATGCAGCTGAGAAACTAAGGGTCTCTCAGGGACTAAGAGTCAAAAGAAGGTGCTGTTACAGGTATTTGAAGAATTGGGGAATGAAAAGGGAGAAGGCAATGGAAGCAGAGGCCCAACTTTTTTCTTCCTTTTTCTTTTTTTAAACTCCAATCCAACTCATTAAAGAATGACTTAAAAAAATAAACGAACAGACAAAAGCTAAGCTAACTAACCATTGGAACTCATGGCTGCAGGAACTACTGGAACATAACTTCCAGCGATTAAAAAGGGATTAAATGGGGTTTATAAACAACAGTATCTGTTGTTAAACATGCTAAAATAAAATTACAAGAGTTAATAACCCATTTGCTTAAGGGCATGAACTAATCCTCATCTAAGTGTACTAGATATCTGCGTACATGTCAGCTTGATATCTAGTGCAACAGCTCCTCTCCTTAAACAAGCGATCTCCTGGCATTTTAAAACTGTCTTTCTCGCATGAAAAAGAGAGCATGCTATTGTTGAGGCCTTCAACTGACCTCACATAATTAATTCTGGAGTTTACCAGATATATCAATCCCCTGAGGGGCAGGGGTGAAATGCATGAAGAGGGAGGAAAACAGTTTAATTGCTCCACACTTCAACATTCTGATCTCAATTTCTTCAAATAACGGTTTGTCAGGGCACTAAAGCCAAGCACATGAGATAAAATTCTCATTAAAGGCTTAAAGACAAGAACAAAGCACAAAATCTATTAGTACTTTTCAGTGCAACAGTTCACCGACAAAATCAGTTTGAGAAAATTAGATCTAAAGGACAGGCAGCAAGGGAAGATTTTTAATATATTAGAACAGAAGAACTTACTCTGCCTGGTAATAATTAAAGCATTATCTAATATCATGGCCTGTTCTCAAAGATGGAATAGGGTTGAAGTACAAACTCCTTGAGATTATGATTCCAGCCCTCTCCAAACCCAAATCCAAACCCATGAACATTACTAACAGATTGGTTAGTCTCCCAAATAATTGCTTCTGGATAAAACATGAGATGAGATATGACATGCCCACTGCTCCACTGTGGTTATGAACTTTCGGGTTGAGATGCCAGCTTGCTCTTTCCCATAGGTAAGACAGCAGTGTACTGGGGACACTCCTCCACTGGCTTAGGATAGCTCCTAGAAGAATAAGTCTGGATGAACATTAGCCCTACAGAACCCATTCCACAAATGACCTTTCCCTCTACACTGCCAGGCTAGCCGCTCCAGTTTCATTTGTCTACAACCTTTTATTATTTTTCCTAATTTTTTAGGAAGGTGCAAATTACAGTTGGCTCAGTTTGGCAATTCCAAGAGTCAAAAAGGGACTTTGCCTGCCAGGAAAAAAAAGGTCTAGAACTTAAATTAGTTTTACAGTGAATGCAAACATACTGTTTCAGACTACTGTACGTATATATTCCCTCTCCTCCCCTACTGCTGAAACAGCAAAGCAATGCATGGCAGATGGCATGATTCATCAGAAAATTACTCTAGCATCACACTATTAGCCTCTAAGGAGTAAACTAGGATAAAAATATTCTGAATGTTAAAACTTAAACTAGGCAGTTGTCATGAGGAGTCATCAGGTCAGTCTACTTGCTTTGTTTGCAGAATTTTTCTTTCAATCAGCAATAAGCATTACATATGAAGATATTTATTCGTTCTGCCTACCAGAAATTAATACAGAAGCAAGAAGGGAAGCAACTGCGGGGAAAAAAGGTTTACTTTCCCACACCTAAGTAAAAATGTCCCAGCCAAAGTCAGGCCAAGCACATACATCATGTTAACAATGGCACCAGCCATATCCAGCGAGAGGGGATAGATTCAGTTTCTAGAGACTGCACATCTTAGTTGGGGGAACAACTTCCCACAGGCCCAAAAACAGAATGTAAAACTGCTCAGCTGAAGATACAGAAGGGACCTGAGGAAGTCTATCCTCTGGCCCAAAGCATCATCAATAATGTCAAAGACATTTGCAAGAAGCTGCTTGGTAGTAACATCCACCGAGGGAGCCACTCCCAGCTGCAACCATAGCCCCTCAGCTCACCTGCAGGTCTGCAGAGGACACTGGTGGCCAGCAAGCATCCCAAGGAGGTCAATGAGGGGCATCACACCTTTGCTGAGCTGTGGTCCCACACCAGGCACCGGGCTCCAGGCTCCCAGGGCAGCACTGCCCACCAGCCAGCAGGACACGCAGGGTAACTCACCAGGGAAATGACAACAAATGCCTGCGTCACATGCAGTGTCAAGGCAGCCTGACCAATCAGCCTGCTCCAAAAATGCAGTTAAAGCACTATGCCACCAGTCCTCCTCCTTCACACAAGGGACAGGAATTAGTGGTGCTGCACGTCTTCTTCCAGAGAAATTAAAAATCATAGGAAGTAAGGAACTGGGTTTCCAGCTGCAAGGTATGCTGAGCACTCACTCACAACCTACTGGACCAGCACATAATGTCTCCAACTGAAACTTCATCATTCATTTGAAAAAAAGAAGCAAAACACACACTTAGGTAGTTCAAATAACGCTGACAGTACAAAAACTCACTACAGTGCAGGACTGACTACTGCAGCATTAATGACCTGGACTCTGGGCCCCAAGGTAGAAAAC
>NW_010432591.1:8634-11311 GCF_000710305.1 Buceros rhinoceros silvestris | reverse complement strand
TAAACAGTCCACAAAAACCTTTTTTTTTTTTGCCTCATCAACAATAATCCTCAGTCAACAGAAGCTGAATATTTGGTGTGCTTTCATATGCTGCTTTACCAACCAGGGGGTGAAGTCAGTAATGCAGTTGCCCTCGTCTTTGGGGAGAAGGTGGTGAAACTGTGCTTAATGTCATCTCTTCAAAAAGGTGGTTTCTACATATATGTACACGCTACCACGTCAGCCTTGTTGCATAACCGAGTTGTGCAATCAAGGCAAATTCATTTGCATCTTCATTTCTGTTCCAGAGCTCCAGAAGAAGGGATCACTGTCAAAGGACAGGGTGGACTTTGCAGAACTGAAGAAGTCTGAAGAGAGGTTGGAGGCAGTGGGAGGGCACCAGTAACCCCTCACTAATGCTACTACCGCTCAACCAGAACGGGCATTTGGAGCAAAGTCTTAGTTAGAAACCTCAAAGCAAAGGATGACTTCATAGCATCACGGAATGACTAGTGTTGGCTTGGACTGCAAGCAGAGAAGATTATGGTTTCTCCTTTAATACTTATTACTATGTCATTGCCACAGAACTGTAAAGAAGAAACAGGCAAGAGTGCAGTATCAGGTTTTCATAGACTGAACAAACTGGATTATTCAAGAGTGACTCAAATTTCCTAACAAGCATGGAAAAGTCTGCATTAAGATAGCATCTCTATTTTCCCAAAATCAATTGCAGCAGGCTGCATTTTAAAATATTGCTTTAAACTCCCATCCTCTTTTTTATTTCAATAAGGCATTTACTGGATTTATTACATTTGTGGATAAGGGCACAACACACCAACAGTATCAGGGACCAGACCCTAGACAAGCACTAATGTTCCACCGGCTAGATATACACTTCCACAACGTCAGGGTAGATGCTCAGCTGTTACAGCAGAGGCAAAATCTCAGCCATAATGATTTGACATCATACTTTTACTCAGAGGGTATGTATATTCATCAAGGAAAAATAAGGAAACAAGGCCAAAAAAATTAATCCCCCAACTTGACACAAAAGAGAAAGCTCCTGATTCAGCCCCTTCCATCATTCTCTGAGGCTTCCAAACATTGTGCCACCTACATTTAGAATGCAGAAGTGTCTTCCAGCTCTGCCTTGATGCCATCCCAAGGATGGTAGGGCCAAGATTCCATAACTATGAAAAAGTGAAGCTGCTCTGAGTGAAACATGCAGCCACATTCTGGGTTTTCACATCTAAATAAAATTACACCATTTCTTAGTATTGCTTCCTTCGGTATAGATGTCTAGATATTAATCAAGATCTAAATATATCTAGCTAGATAAAAGTATGTAGTACATTTTTATTTATGTTTGAATTATATAACACAACTTGATCAGATCACGCATGATCCCTGAATTTCAAATAGCTTCTGGTTTGAGGTGCAGAACCGTCAGCTGAGCAGAGCTCAGCTCGAAGAGGCAGGTGTCCTGGTTTTTGCTGGAATAATTCACCTCTGTTTCCTGAGAGTTCCTCCTCTTTTAAATTTTATTTCATTGTTTCTCCCTCCAAAGACTATGACACAAATACAAGTGTGCTGGTTTCAGCTGGAATAGAGTTAATTTTCTTCCTAGTAGCTGGTATAGTGTTGTGGTTTGGATTTAGGATGAGAATAATGTCCTTAACACACTGATGTTGTTGCTGAGCAGACCTTACTCAAAGTCAAGTACTTTTCAGCTGCTCATACTGTCCTGCCAGGGGAGGCTGGGAGTGCACAAGAAGCTGGGAGGGGACGCAGTGAAAACCCAAACAAGCCAAAGGGTTATTTCATACCACATGATGTCATGTCCAGTATATAAACTGGGGGGAAAGCTGTCCAGGGAACAACGCAGCTCGGGGATTGACCAGGGGTCGGTCAGCAGGTGATGAGCAATTGTATTGTGCACCACTTGTTCCGTATATTCTATTATTATCATTATTATTATCCCTTCTTTTTCCATCCTATTAAACTGTCTTTATCAACTCATTGAGTCTTACTTTTGGGATTTTCTTCTGATTCTCTCCTCCATCCCACTGAGGGGGAGTGAGCAAGTGGCCATGCCGTGTTTAGTTGCCAGCTGAGGTAAAACCATGACAGCAGGGCTGAAGTAGGACAAGCTTAGCAGCGGTGACAGGCAAACAGCAACTGCAACTACCTGAGACAGATCTGGCTCTGGCAACTTAACCTTCCTTAACATCACCGCAAAGCTCATTAAGAACAAAAAATTAGTAACACACCTGAAAGAACCTAATCAATAAACGTTTATCTTGGAACAACGCTTCCATCATGAATCTTCCATCATGAATGAGGAAGCATTGTTTTCCTCACCTCAAACCCCTAGAAGGGTTGAAGCACCTTACTGAGGAAGAATCACCGCAGAACAGTATCCTCGGGAGATCCCAAGGGATGCACCTTAACTGCTTTAAGTAGCAAGGAACCCATATGGTGAATCACTACACACTTCTTCCTGCAACCAGTAACAGTGAATGTTATTCCTTTCCCTAACTTTCCCCTCACACCCGAGAAGCAAACCGGAGACGTACCCACAAACAGGCCCAACAGACAGCAGCATTTCAGCAGGCCCCTGCCAGCGGGCTCAGCTCCAGCACGGAGCAGCCGCCAGGTCACGGCTCCAACACCCAGAGGAACACGCACAGCAGCACCC
>NW_010432591.1:8248-8609 GCF_000710305.1 Buceros rhinoceros silvestris | reverse complement strand
GCCAGGCCCCGGCCGGGGGGCTCAGCCCCAGCACGGAGCAGCCGCCAGGTCACGGCTCCAACACCCAGAGGAACACGCACAGCAGCACCCTGCCAGCACTAGGGCAGAAGCCAGGCTCTAGGCTTTCCCCAAAAGCCTTCTGCTCCCACCTCCCCACGCCTTTGAACGCTTGCATCCAAGAGAACTGCCATTAAGGGCAGCTGGCAGCAGCCCTCGGACCAGCCCCGCAGCACTCTGGTGATGGAGCCTCACAGACTAGTGCTGTAGAGGAGGGGAGTTAAGGGGAAAAAGAAAGAAGAGGGGGACTACCCAAACAGTTACAAACTACACCTGCTAATTACGCATTTCCAGAGTGTAGACA
>NW_010432591.1:0-8130 GCF_000710305.1 Buceros rhinoceros silvestris | reverse complement strand
GCAGGAATAATCCCTCTCGCCTCAGCACGCCACCAGGATGCCTTCAGAGTCAGGTTTTCTGGGAGAAGGAGTTGTGAGGGTTGCAAATAATTACATTTAATTTGAAGGTTCACATTTGAAGAGAGTATTTTCAGAAAGAGAAACCGACATGTTAACAGAGAGCAGGAGCTCAGAGCACATAATCCTTCCACATCCTGACAGGGAAGAACTGCGGAGGCATCTCTGAATAATAGCATCTTCATTTTTTTAATATCTAATTAGAAGTTTCTATATATTGCAAAGCATCACTATAAGATATAATTTAGTTGGAAAACACTAAAGATCCCTCAGACTGTAAGTATGCTTTTGGTGATCAAAATTTAAATCTGAATATATGAGAGATATGTACAGCACAGGTACTTTTTTTTTATTCTAACAATTACATTCAAATTAGCAGATTAACTCAAATCAGTTTTAAGCAAATGCGAGCTACAAGCAAATCAGCCTCCTACCACCAGCACAACAGTATATTTTTGGATCATTAGTATCCTTACTCCCGTTAGCAACTTAAAATACATTTAACATATATTAAAGGGCAGCAGATGAAGTGAAACAAGTTTGTCTTAATCTAAGTAGGCTACAGATGCCAGAACTTAGCACGGACTCAGACTTGAAACTCACACATGCCAAAAAAACATTTGCCATTGCGCTAATTCCCACTGTGGGAACTGAAAGGCAGATTCATATAACCCAACAGGCAACAAATCCATTCCTTTAATTTCAGTCGCCAAATTTTAATTAATTTCCATCCAGGCAAACATCAAGCATTTCTGCTGATGCTGCAGGATGTAAGCCCGTTTGCACAATAAATGCGGTCTAACAAGTCACTACATTTATAGCAAGTTGCTTCAGTCTTATCTAAGTGCGTAGTTTGAAAAGTCAGTGACGGGTAAGTGAAACTCCACCCACGTCACAGTTTCTGAAAGAAAACTGAAGAAGTTGCACCTTCTCATTGCAAGCAAGACTGCCAGCAGTATTTTGACAATTAAGAGTCCATATTCAGAACTATGTGTATAGTCCTTATTCAGAAAGGGAAAAAAGCATGCACTTTGCACTTTGATTTTCTCCTACAAAATGAATGTCCACATTCCAATGGTCTGAAGCTCCCCCTCCCAATAAGAAGCAAAACCAAAGACCCTTTGATGCCCACTTGCAGTAACTGCAAAAAAGGGGGGGAAAAAAAGGAAAACAAATAAAACTTCAATTAAATTGTATAGATGTAAACAGGTCAGCATAGAAACAAAACAGTCACAAGTTCTGCTTGTGCCAGGAGGCACATATCACTGCAGCATTAAAGCAGAGACCATCAGCAAGAACACGGATTCCCCAGAAGGTGGATGAGCCAGCAGAAAGGCCAGCGGGGCAGCCAGGGACACAGCCTGGACATAGCTGCTGCTGCCCATCTCTGCATGGACAGCTCCAGCACAGAGATTTAAGATCAGCTCCAGGTGAACAGCAGTGGTGTAGAGCCCTCCCAGATACAGCACTTCTGCTCACTTGCTACCCTTCTCCTCCGCCACATGAACAGCAAAGGAAGAGAGCAGTGCCCCAGCTGCTCAGCTACCGAGGTGCAGAGGAGCCCCACCAGCAAGCAGCTGCCCTCTGCAGCCCCTGTCTGGACGAACCTTCAACTTTGCCCAAAACTACAGTTTCCATGCAAAGCGCAAAAGCTGCTTACGTGTGTAACTCTTTCATGCATGGATACTGCTCACTGCAGAAAAAAAAAAAAAAAAAAAAAAAAAAAAAAAAAAAAAAAAAAAAAAGTTTTTCGTTTCTGATTTCTGAGCATTACGAGAATTTCATTCTGGTACTAACTAAATTAAAAGACAGGGTGTACCTCTAACATTTTTAGAGGGAGATGCCAACACCCAAGAAGCAGAGAGCAGCCCCTTCACTCTTTCACATCCTGACAAGGAGAAGCATGGGGGCCTAGCAAGAAGTGGCCTTTGAACGACAGATTTAAAAGAAAAAAAGAAGATGCTAATTAAATTAGAGCCCTTACATGCTACAAAGCATACCTAGGAGACATAATTTAGTTGGCAAATACTATGGGTTAAGGGCATCTCTGCTTGCAAGAGCTTTTTTGGCAATCAATCCAAATTTAAATCTGAATATGTGCTATTTTAGAGACCATGTCCCACATATACACAGTATGTTCTCTCAAGTACGCACATGCCAGGCCCCAGAACTTACACACCCCTTAGACCCATGCAACAAAACCAGCCTTGACAAAATGAAAAAGGAGGCCCACAGGCTCACACCAGCGTGAGCCTGGCCTGCAGTTATCACACCAGCAAAGCACTCGGGGCAACACGGGCTGCTTAGAAATGCAATTGCAGCCACCCCGGCACGCTGGCTTGAAGCAGCAACGGGACTGAATGCACTTCCAGCTGAGAGGATTCCTCGCATTCCCAAAAATTAGGTTTCTAAGGCTAGTACAAGAGAAGACTTGTACCTTTAAGCATAATTAACTCTAGAATAAGTTGTATTTTCCAACAGAACTGTAACAGCATTGATGCTGTGCAGCGATGTACGATGCCTTTCACAACAGTAAGTATCTGAGCAAATCGAGTGCTGCCCTCCGCCCCTCCAGCGCATTTCTAATCTCTGTCTGATGCGGCAGCTGTCAGAGTCCCAGGAGGTTTTCAGTGACATTTTTAAACTTAGCCACTTCTTGTCCCGTGTACCACAAAACAAAGCATTGCTAAATCTTTACCGTTTACTGCAGAAGTCCTTCAAAACTATATACATTTGCCTCTCTGGGTATTATTGTAAGTGATCTGGTGAAGATCAGTATGCACTATCAAAATCTAGCAGAAGCATGAGGCCTAATGAAGTTCTTAGCAGATAATCCTCAATCTAGTAAAAGCAACTCACTTTGTTCTTTTTAATCCTCCACCTCCTCCGTTAGGAACGGAGACCCACCAAGAAACGTCACCATACAGCTGCTGCACTGATCACTTAACACAAACCACGCAGAAAGAATGAAGCACCTTTGTCTGATGAACGCACATGAATAATGTTTACTGGGTATATTTAGAAATAATACTTAAATGTGAATAGCACTTGTCCTCAGAGATCAATTTAATTCATGCTGAAGCTCTCTATGAAGCAGCAGAGATGCTGTTCTTCAAAATCTGGCTCTTCTCAGTCCACTTGATATCTGAAGTGCAGCCTATCATCACAAAGAGCAGTGTTTCCCCAATATTTAAAACCTATTTTAGCAACCAGACTTAAAAACAAAATGCTACAAAACTCATTAAAATACTAGTGCGCGCTACCATATGCTTAACTATGACTAGCTGCATCCGGCATCGGTGAATTTGAGGTTCTTCATAGGACTTAACAATACAGTAAATATATCCATCTTTTACATATTTCTGAAAGTGAAAAAAAAGAAACTATTTACCAGATATCTTGACTATGTCTTACTTTGGTATTTGTTACTCAAGGTTATAAAATAATTTCCATTAGAAATCCTTGTTTCATATAGGAACTTCTCTCAAAACACAAGGGGATGAAGGTTGAATATCTGTAGCCACAGCCCTAGATATTTCACAAATCTGTGGCATTTCTGTTCCAAAAGCCAAGCATCGTTTTACAAAATATTCACCAGTTGTGTAAACAGAGGAGCATATATTTAGGTAATACTATGTTTTGGAAAATGAAAAGACACTGAGCAGACATCTCAGAGCACATCATTTCTGGAGTCTTATAAAAACTATTTTAAAAAAATTTTTTTAAATCCCTCATATACCTTACCTAAACATCTTTATCCCCTTGTACCACGCTGCTTCCCCTTTCCATCCCAGACAGCAAAAGCCCCAGTTCCCAAAAGCCCCAACTTCACTGACAACTTGTGAAACCATGTAAGCAATACAAAAATAATGATACTAAGGCAGCTACTGAGCATGCCATAAGGATACGGTGGCAAAGACAGCAGTTACCTCGTTTTTGTATTGAAGTCCTCGAAAGCCAGTCACTTCAGGAAAATTCACTTCATTAGGTCAGTTTACAAAGCCACTTGGACATTTTGTTTTGGTGTTTAATCTTACCTATAGTCACATAAATAACTGAACAGATGTCACAGCAAATAGAAAATGGGCAAAGAAAACTGAGTATTTCCAACACATAATTCAAAGCCACCAACGAACACTGGGACGCATCACACCAGACAGCAAGAGCCGCTGGCAGTGGGCGTATCTTGAGCATCCTGGCTGCTGAGAGGTGGCTCCATCCCTCCCAGTCACAACCTGCCTGCAGGATGGGGCCAGGGAAGCCCACAGACCGCCCCAAAAACAGGGCAGCAACATACAGGTGTGAAGTCAGAACGGGCTTTTTCCTTCAAGCAAGGGCTGAGGTCAAAAAGGTAAACATAAAGGGAGAAACAAAATTAAGTTTAAAAGGAACAAACAGTTAAGGGCCAGCATTGTGATACAGCTTCACCATGAGTTACTCAGGAGCAGGCAAAGAGAGCACCTTGCACCTGCAAAGATTAAACTGAACTTTCATACCTGAAACTCAGCGAAATGCAAACTGGTGACTCAGAGAGACAACGAAGGCTGCTACAAAGGACTTTTTAGTGGCAGTGAGCAGGTATGCAAGCCTCTAAATAGTAAAACTCAAAGTGGGGCGGGCAGAGGTGGAACTGTTTCTCCGAGACTGCCCCGGCTGAGATCAGGCGTCACAGCAGGGCAGATGCAACTACAGCTGCCAGCTGTTGAGGCTATTACTAGTGCCACACGTAAAAAGTATGAGTGTAACTGCATTTAACTTGGCAGAATGCAGAAACTGAAAACCAAACATAAATACTCACATACACACAGGCATGTCTGTATGCCATATGTATGTATAATACAATGCATGGTGATAGTGGGTCTACAAATCACCTCGGGGAACATCTAAAGGGACAGAGGCAAATGTCTACAGGTAAGTAACCAACATCAATGGAATAGACAGCAATTATTCAAGGCAAACTTCAATTGTGGTATTTCCACGTAGAAAAAAAATAAAGTGTGATAAAAGCCTGAAAAAGATGTACTCATTTCACTTTAAATAAATTGTATAAATTTTTTGTGATTTAAATTGTTCACTGATATAGGACCAAAAGCTTTGAACAACTTCCGTGAAGATTATCCTCAATTTTGCCAAGTCTTTCAAACACTTCATACGTGTGGCTTTCAAATCAAATACACCACAATCGAGAATTTATTTTGCATGGAGACAATTCACTACAGAAGAGAATCATGATCACGGAGTATTCCTCTGGTAAGGCCACCCAAATTACCTGTCCCACACCTGTTTTGTCTTCAGGCTTTCAGGCTTACATCCATTCATTCTTCTGCAGCTAGGTACCATCTATTCTCATTCCTTCAGCAACAAATAAGTTCAGGCGATCAAGTTTCCTTAGAACTAGAAGTGGAGTAGGTGTAAATACTCATGCAACTTAACACCACCCACTGTGAATAATAAACAACACATCCACCTCAAGATCAGTGTAATTTAAGAAAAATTACAGGGTTTTATCTAAACCCATTTTCAAGAGCAGGCTAAAAGGATGAGACCATTCAAGGAAGCTTAACTGTTGATAGCTCCTTTAAGAAAAATCTTAACAATCTTGCCATAAAGCAATGATACGCACATTATGGAGATGTTTTATATTTTATATATGATGATTAGCCACAAAGCTATCAGAACTCAGTAAAGGAACAGTTATCTACAGCTGTGGTGAAGTTCTTGGAGGACTATAGACTGCCTTAAGCCCTATGCCTCCCACTAGCACAGGTAAAGGAAAATACTGCTTTCACTCGTCTACTACTAGGGGAAAAGTTTCATTCTTCCATGCAACTTTCACAACAATTTCTTCATTATCTCCGAAACACATCTTGGTTTTGCTTCAGCTTTCTCTAAGCAAAGCTGGTCGCTATGTTCACATTCAACAATACAGCACATCTGGCAGACCAAGTACCAGACCCCAAGCGCTTATTCAAGGCAGCCACCACACCAGGGGTCATGCAGACTTCCCTCTCCTAGAGTTCAAGAGGGTGTTTCGTTTTTAAAGCAGAGTTTGTGTTGAGAAAGTCTGGAATAAACGTCTTTGTCTGTACAACTGAGAGTAATTTTACCTACTTCAGAAAGCTACTATAAATAATTTTATGTTACCACCTTTAGCTTCTACTCTTATTTTAAAAGCCATTTATATTTGAATGTTTTATGCAGAACTTGGGTGCTCTTTTAAGCTCCTAACAGATAATGTCAATACCGTTGAACTTTTCTATTCAGTTAAAAATGAAAAAGCAGCTCAGCATTAGATATTCAGTCAGGGTAGCAGACATTCACAAGCATTACAGCAGTTAGCCCTTGACTTCCGGCTGAAAATGTGCATGGAGAAAGTGCACATTCTTTTTAATTTCTTTTGTATTTCATAGATTTTGTGCATAATTCAAAAGGCACATTGTTGCACTTAAAATAGGCAAGCTCCAACAAGGTGAAGTGTCTTGAAGATTTATTTAAGGGGGGGGGAACCCACCCCCTCTTTCTCAGACTGCAAAACACCCATGCACAATGTACTCCCAGCCCTAAGTCAGAGCTGGGCTCTAACGCGAACCTGCGCTCCCTCTGTCAGCAGAAAAATCCACGGCTAATCTGTGCTCATCGCTGGAGCAATGAGCCTCCTCTACCGGGGTCCTCGGCTGACTCAGGCTTCACTCACAGCCCTGTGCCCTCACCTACGGCAGGTCCCCAGCCACCAGAGCACAAGCAAACCAACAGCTCCCAAACTGGGAAATAAAAATAATCCTTACTCAAGCTGAGCAGCGGATAAATGGTGATAAACAAGGCAAACAGGCTGCGTGTCTCAATCAGATCAGATATAGCATTGACACCCAGTGGCTGGCAGTATCAAAACCTGAAAAGGTGGTTAAGAAACAATACATTTATCTGGCTAAAGACGTAAAACCTGCAAGTGCAGAACTTTTTGAGCAGCCTGGCAGCGACACAGACAAAGGAAGGGGTTAGAGCAACATGTGTCCAACGCAGAACACAGTAACTTCTTAATCATGGTGAGAGAGTACATGTGTCTGTACCCGCTAGCAGTGGCAGGGTACCTACTGTACCCTACCAGAGGGTGCCACAGCCAAAAAAACATACCAGTAATGGCTGTCCCCGTCATAGCGGAGGTATGTGGGCATAGGAAGAGCTCGATCTGTCAGAAAGAGGAGAGCAAGATTTCTTATCTATCTGCTGAAGCACTAGGCGAAGAGAAGCAATAAAATAGGAAGCACAACGAGCAGAGTTACTTATTTGCTCCCTTGAACATGGGAGTCCTGTTCTTTGATTTTATTTTGGTTTGTCGGTTTTCAGTTCTCTTCTACTTATTCTGAAATTGATGTATCTTGTTTTTTTCAAGGAGACTGAAATAACATCGAGAAAAAAAATCAGCATTTTCAGGTGACAAGCTACCTTATTTTAAAGTTGTCAGCTATCAATCATTTCACTCCTGTTAAGGGTTTTTACGAAAGACGTCTTCAGACAATTATTCTTTACATTTTTTAGTCAAACACATTGATAGAAGCTAACAAATCACTTAAGAACAGTAAAAGCCTTCAGCTAAAAAAGAGTTTAATCTGCACTCCCTTAGCAGGACGTTGCTTACCTCTTCAAAAATAATAATAAATTTACAAAAATCTGCTATAACAAACATTCCTAGCTATGCAATTAAAAATACATAAATACAGGATCTGAGTTAACACTTTCTTTATGTTAAAAGGTAAATAATACAGATACTAGAAAGCGAATCAAAGAGTTTGGCTAGCCCCAGCTGGACCAAAGTCATGCACGCACCATGTCACACACTGACACCATGCAAGGTGCGTGCACCTCACACATTTACTGCGACCATTTAACCCCTCGCAGGGCGGAGGAGGCTCTGCCTTTATGCAGGTGGCTAAAAATTATCCTGACCAAGCTCTCACGCAGCAGTGCCACAACACTTACGTGCTCAGCCTCCACCGTGAACAGAGGCACAGGTGGGTGACACTTTCTCAAGAGAGACCTCGGAGGAAGAGGATTTCTTCCCGGCAGCGTGAATCG
>NW_010432590.1:37664-51700 GCF_000710305.1 Buceros rhinoceros silvestris | reverse complement strand
CACTGTAGTGACAAGCGGTGTTTTGCCCTGTCGGTCCCCGCTGAGCGGGCTGCGCTTTGCGCTTGGGACAGACTGTCCGCATGTGGGCTGGAGGAGGACAGCGAGCAGCTTCGGCTCGGAGAGCTCGTTCCCCGCTGCAGATGCTGCGGGAGAAATCGTCGGTAGTTGTAAGCGGCGAGCGTCCTGCTTGTACTTTTCCGAAAGAGATGTTTTGTACCGCATCAGATGTCAGATGCATCAGCTGGACGGGTTGCACTGAGTGTGAGAAGATTTCTAAATAAACCAGCAAGTGTTTAAAAAAGAGATACGTGATGCTTGTTCTTCTTGGGGTGTTAGAGCAAGGAGAAGCTTTTGTCCACTTAGGTTTGAAAATGCTTTGCCCACTGTTCTGGTGTCGGTTGAATGTACGGATTTGTCCTGTTGATCCCTAAACATGAGTCTTGCACTCCGTAGAGTTGTACGAGGCTTAGATGTAGGCTGTCGCCCAATGTGTCTGTACTTGTATGTGGAGCCGATAGTAAATGCACCCTCAAGAATTTCTTCAATGAATACATGTCTCCGCCTCAGCCAAACCTCTATGCGTGTGGATTGGCTTTTCGGAGCTTACAGCTGTCAAAGGAGGCTCCATGCCTTTCCCATTGGCTTTTCTCACTTGACTGTTGATGTTAAAAGGATCCTCTCTCCTACCGTTGTCAGGGTTTTTTGTTGTTGTTGGGTTTTGTTTTTATTTTTTTGCTATCCCCCCCCGCCATTGCTTTACAATGCGTACTACACTGTGATCAGAACTTCCAGTACTTCCTGAAGAGTAAATTTCTGCTGGAAGCAGGGACGGTATTTAAAAGGAACAACAGCGTGGTACTGACGAAGCAATCTTGAGGAGTAATTTGGTTTTCTCAGTCTTAAAAGTCTACCTTGCAGCCCTGTATTTATGTTTATTGTTTATAAAATATGGCCTTATATTTTCTACTGTGTTATTTTGATAAATCATGTTTTAAATAAACCGTTAATGGAAAATTGCTGTAAGAGTTCAAGGAAGCAATCTGCTTAAACGATTGTGAAGAAGATGAGATTTATGTTTCATTAAAACTGCTTTAGCATTGTACTAAAATGTGGCTTTTCTGTAAGAACGAGGTCTTATTTTCTCTTCACTGAAACGTGGATAATTTTTATTAAAAGTCTCAGAATGCAACAATCGCTGAAGCATAGTGCTGGATACCTCAGCCAGCCAAGGTCATGAACTGTCCTGTTAACGGATCGTTTAGATTACTGCCGTGTCTTGAGGGTTCCTTTCATGGGGTCACCCCTTTCCCAGTGTGGCACGAATGATCCCTTAATGTACATTTTTGCGGTAGTGGTATGTAAGGGCCCTTCTAGGAAAGGCTGTTGTGGATGACAGTAGTTAAATATTTGAGTATTTGTGTTTAAACAGCTTTTATTCATAGCAAACGTTGCAATGATCTGGTTTAGGTATTTTGAAAGGGACTTGGGAGGAGAGAGAGATCCACATTCTGACATCTCAATTACACGAGTGTCTCAAGGCCTTTTTTTAGCATTGTTTTTTTGCCAGGGGTACATCTTGCAGAAGGCGTTTGAACCATCAGGGTAGCGGAGGAGTAACATTCGCTATGCACAGACACAAAGCTCGTGTAACTCTGGCCCCAGGACGCTGCTCTCCTTGCTGTTCCACCCTGCATGAAGCCGTGCTGAGATCAGAAGGGTCTTGTAGTACAGTGGATCGTGGGGTCAGATACCATCTTCCAGGGCTGACTGTTGCTGGAAATAACTATGTATTTATAGATGTGCAAGATTAAAAATGTTAAAGATTGACACATCTGCCTGACCTCTTCTTTACAACCTCGTTTTGCCAGTACAGGCATGTGATTTGCTTTGTTCATAATTGATATTTTGAATATAGAAGAAGCCAGGTTTGGGTGTATTTGTTTTTAATGTGGGGTTTTGTTTGTTTATTTGTTTTTTAAAATCACCAAGAAACTAAGGCTGTTGTTTGGGACATAGAACAGCTTAAAGCCTTGGGTGAATGCTTAATGATTAGCTTTCTTCTTTCTACGACTATTTCTGAAGTTACTTGGACAGCCTATTAAAATGTCATACAGTCGCTGTAGTCCCGGCAACAGCACACGCTCCCAGTCGTCACACTACAAAAAAGTATCCTGTCCAGTCGGTCAGTATGAGTGTCTTTATTTGGCTTTTCTTTTGATTGGTCTTGCTGAATGTTCTGGAATTATTTCTATTTAAGTATCTTAGAGCTTTGTATCCACTTGCAGCATTTTACAAATCAGCAGCTCATTTCTCTCCCTGGGAGATTCCAGCTGTGAAGGAATTACATTTCTAGTCTGCACATGTTTATGTTAGCAAGTGTTTATAATTTACCCTAAATTGTACTGGAGGAAGAAAATGGTGTGGGTTCCTGTTTTGTTTTTTTTAAACTCGTGCGAGGCGGAGGTTGCTGTTAAGCAAAAGCAGGAGGATGTCCTTCGGTGAGCTTCAGAAACGGAGCAGGGAATGTTTTGTTTGCTTCTGATGAGTAAGAGTTGTATTTCATAATGCTAATGAGTTGTTTTGGCTAGAAGGGGGAAAAGTTGCAGAACAGCTAAGCCCTGGTTTTGTTTCTTATCATGTAACTGTGTTTTATTTGAATGCATATTATTGCTGAGTTGCACATTGTGGGGGAAAACCTGTGCTTAATAGTTAGGAAATTCAGGCTGAAAGCTTTCGGAAGTAAATTACTAGAGTTGTTAGGAAGGTAAAAGCGTGTGGCGGTAATTGATGATACCTGGATTGCCTGGTCAGAGCTATCAGAACGTTCACAAATCTTGTTAGAACATACGCTCGTTTACAGTCCAGTTTGCCATCGCAGGGCAAGGCTCAGGTTATAGAGGAGAAGGCGCAAAGTAAGGGTGTGGTTTAATATTATTCAGTGCTGACAGAGTACTAATGAGAAGTGACTTTCATTCTCAGTCCTTGAGTGATCACCTCAGGATGATCTTTCACTGATCATTAAATAATGTTCAGTTTTGAATATTTCGACAGGCTGGCAGTAGTTAACACAGAATTTTTCCTTGCTGTCTCCTCTGTCCGTGCTCTCTCCATCCCTTGGTGCATTCGGTTTCTGTTGTTAACGCTGGAAACTTGGAAGTGTTCAGCACCTGGCTTTCAAAGACTCCTGGAGATAGTAATGCTTCTGAAGCAGCGCATTCAGTCTCCTTTTAAAGCAGGGAGAATTAACTTTGCACGAGTCATAGTTATTTTTATTTTTGGTGATAAACTGTAACATAGTGAAAATTTTTGCTGATACAATGAACTGGAAGAGTTCAGTCAGGAGGACTTTGAATTAGGTGCCCCCGCACAGCCGTATCGTTAATTTTATGGCAATGCTTTCTTCTTTTTGAAAAGACCTTTGTCATGAACCAGTCCTATGTTCACATTTTCTTGCACATATTCTTATGCCTGCATATTTTTTTTTAAATTTATGTTTAGAAGAGCAAATTATAGTAACTTTTTAGTCTTGTTTTGGAGGGGCTTCATTCTGCTTGTGTGAGCATAAACATGTTGGTATTTGTCAGGGACTTGGGGTGCTCTGCTTCGCCCCTCTAGGCTGCTGTTGAATGGTACATGTTTTACAGATGATGCGTTGTTTTGTACATTAGCTGATAGCATCATTTATTTTATAGGGAGATTAATGGAGTTGTTCTTGTGTTGTCAACATAAAGGCAACTTGTTTTGTTCGATACCTGCGCCAGAATTGTGTGGAGTGCCTCCGTGCCACCGGCTTGCTCTGTGCAGCGAAATCAGGGATTGGGGTTCAATGCTCCAGTCTTCCCTTTCCACTCCAGACACACTTTCACACCTTTATTGGGAAGCACAAGTCTTTTAAGGCTGATTTTGTATACGGAAATTGTACAGATAGTTGCTTTCATAGCATGAATTGATTTTTTTCTCTTAATCCTAACTTAGCAGTAATTATTTATACTAAATTATAATTGCTAACCGATAAGTGCCTTAAAACAATTAGCTTAAGCTTAATGATGCTGATGATGTTATCTTGTAGAGAGAAATGAAGTTCTGAGGTTAGTTGTGCTGTTGACATCCATGACTTCTAGGAAGGTGCTTAAATAAATGCAGTCAAGTGTTACAGGCTCACAGAAAGGGTGAGGTTGGAAGGGACCCTGGAAGTCATCTTGGCCAACCGCTTGCTCCAGCAGGGCCTTCTAGAGCCTGTTGCCCAGAACCATGTCCAAACAGCTTTTGACTATCTCCAGGGTGGGAGGTGTCAAGTGTCTGAGGACTTATTTAAGGTATTGAACAGAAGTACCTAACCTGGTTTAGGTTTAAAAACATAAATGTATGTAAATGACTCCCCATGTGGACAGAACCTGTTCTAACCTGAGATCTGTAGGTCGGATGTGCACTCAACCTGTGGTTGAACCCACAAAGTTGCTTACAAATGAGCTTTGTAGAACAAAGCCAGGATGCCAGTGTGTAGAACAGGAGGTAAACAGAGGATAACTTTACCTCAAACCGTGCGAATATTCTGTAAAACAAAATTTCTTCAAAAAGACTTGGTCAAAGTCTAAGTAAGAAACTCAACAGTGAGTACCTCCATGCAAAACCAAGTGGAATCCAGACAGCAAACTTTCCTTGGGAAAGAAATGGGTTTGACTAGAGTCAACCGGCTAATGGGTTGGGGAAATACAACTCCCAGCAGAAGTTTGTTTCTCAGTTTTGAGTTCAGCACCTGTATTTGTTTACTTATTTTGGGTATGTTTGGAGACTACTGTGAATGCTGAAGTAGCTTTGGTAGTTGGTAGCATAATGCTGTGTTGTAATCTTTATTCATGGAACTTTAAACTTCAGTTGTGTTCATAAGACCTCTTTCCTTCAGGTCCCGTATTTTTCTCCCTACCTTTGAGATCCGTTGCGTCATGCAGTGATGTTCCTTACGAGCACATTTTTCAACTCCATTTCCCAGCCAGTATTTCGGTTTTCAGCTGTGATCCTCTGTCCTTCCTGTGCTTTCATCTCAAAATACTGTTGTGGCCAACAGAAACTTCCTTTCAGTCCACCGCTGGTACTTCTTAGTGTCGCATTCAGTAATGGTATATCAGACTTAAGGCTTAGAAGGTTGGATTGTGTCAGCTTGATGCTGCAGTGGAGATGAAAATAAGATGTTGATAAACACTGGACAAGTTGAGCATCCTGTATTTTCAGGAGATGTGGTAGGAGCCTGTGGAGGTAGAAGGCTCGGGAATGGAGAAGCATGAGACTGCTACACTTCTGGTGTCATCCTGAGGTTAGATGGGTTCAGCCATATCTTAAAACCACACTCTTCATTTAGATAAAGTTTTTGCTGCAGGCTAGAGCTGTCTGCATGGGGTCAGTTAACAGCTCCGTGAAAGCTGTCCTGACTTGTTTGGGTGCTTGAGTCCCTAGAGGAGAACAATGGTATCTGCTGGATGGTAATTGAGAGTCACACCTCAATTCATTATGCAGGAACTTTCCCTTATAGGTAAGTTACCTCAGGATGAGGTGTAATTCCATGATGAAAGCTTAGGAGAACCTTGTGAAATCTGCCTCACTGTGCTCTGTGGCACAGCCCTGCAACGTGTCTCAAAGGTAGGTGGCAATTTGTCCTTTTTCTTCAGTTTAAGAAAACCCCGGGCAGAAATACCTTGGGCAGCATCAGCTGTGCTTTGAATAACACGGTGCCAGAGCTCCTATTGCTCCTGCTTGGCAAAATGGAGTACAATTTCTGTGTTGATCACTTGGAACATCCCGTCTGAATAATTGAGATCAACAGACATGAACTCTGCTTGTATTAATCACTACATTTTTTTTTTAATGAGAAAGATAATTTTGATCGAAGGTAGACATTCAGAAGCTTCTTTGTGATTTATTGTTACCAGTAAAGCTAATAAATGATGACTTGTTTGTACTTCTTTGAACAGTTACATGCCATAGCATATTTATCATTCTAACTGTTTGATGTTTGGAAAGCTAAATAGCACATTCAATATTTTCATAAACAAAATGACAAATAAACCTTAGGTGGCCCAGAAGCCATTGGTGGTGAAGGTTAATTGCAGAACCGAAATTTCTCTCAAAAGTAGTGAAGAGCTGAACCAGAACAGAATTACTCTGTATGAAAGGTAGTAGAGAAAATAATTACATGAAACTAAAAGTAGTATCAGCATAGACTGTCATAATGTTGCATTTAATGTTGGCTAGTTCTGAATCTAGAAATGAAGTATTACGATTTTAAACTTTTGATTTTAATCCATTTTGCAAATTCCTGCGTGTTAATATATAACAATCCCTGCACAGTGACTGATGGTGTTGGATTAACATACCATCTCTGTTGCTAACAGAAGTGCTCTAATACAAGGGAGCAGAAGCTGGCAGAAGAAAACCCTGGATTCTTATTCTTCCCAATTTACTTTGGTGGAATTCTAATTGTAATTAATATATTTAGATCCATAAAGTGCCTAATTCTTTAAGATAAAAAGAGAGATTACCACACGTGATTCACATTTTTTTTTTTTAAAAACCCTTACGTCTTTAAAAAGAAGCTGACGAGGGGGTGCCTGGAGTGAGAAATTTGGACCTTATGAGATACAGATGCCTTTGGTCCTTTAAATGCACGCTTCAGAGTGGAGAGAGGAGATGAGCCGATACCAGAGTTGTAGCCTCTCCAGTAAGTTACTGGTCAAAGAAAAGTGTCATTCCTCATTGGTAAATGTATGAGGACAGAACTGGGTTGCTTTTGGCCAATAGACTGGTTTCCGGGATCTCTGAAGTTTGGTGTGCTCAACACCTCACCATCAGTAGGGTTGTCACTAAGTTATTTTCTCCTGTTTGTCATCTTCAGTTGCACGAAGTCAGGGTTTACCCAGCTTGCCTCACGAGACATTCCTCCAGTTGACTAGATGTCATTTCAGCTTCCCGCATCAGTAAACTGTGGTCTCATCCTGTCCCTCGTGACACACAGAGTAGTTCATGTGCGTATCGCTTCTTAGCCAGCATATTCATAAATGCTTCCTCCCCTCTTTTCTCTCATCCCTTACATTTTCTTTTATAATGTGCCTTTTTTAGCTTTCTGCTATTTTTACCACTTCGAGTCACACTTGCCTCTGTTTGACCGGGTTGAGTTGCATAACAAACACTATCTCTACTTTGAAGCATCCTGGTGATGTGCGATGATGCTTCGCCTGAGCTGCACTTAGATATAAAAAAACCCCTGGGTGCCTTGCAGTGGGGTCCAGTGACAGATAATAAGATAGATGCTGTTATTACAGGAAAGTAAGAAGTAATAATATATGTTTATTGAGTTAAATGTGTTTTGAGTTAAAATGGAGTTTTGTAGTTAATTTTTAGTAATTTTACTTTATCAATTACTGTATGTGTACTTGTGTTTCCATTTTCTTTGAAAAAATTGTATTGGTGTGTGTACCTTAGTGAAATAAAAATCTATAATGAGAACTTTAGATCTTACTCCTGGAAAGAGACTGTTCACGCAAGTCAGAGGTTAAAATGCAAAGTGCGGTAAGAGAGGGAGAGCTGCTGTGAGCAACTTATTCTTGAATGGAGAAGTTTGAAACGTTGTAGGAAATGAAATTAATGGGCTCATTTGGTGCCCAAACTCTGGGTGACTTCAGTGCTGAGGCAGCAAGTTCTGCTTTGACCGCAGAAATTTATTTTTAGTGCTTGTGTTTCATCGAAGCAGCCATACATGTTGACACCTCTTGATCTTGGACTGCTGTAACCAGCCTTTAGATTTCCAGTAAGCACCAACAGTAAAAGACCCCACATAACTTGTGTGGCATGAGTGAGAACTGATGTTTTGAAAAAACAGATTTTTAGTACTAAGGTAATGCAGTTTCCTTGCTAACAGTACCACAGCACAAGTGTCCTCAGACATCTGGGCCACAAGAGGATCTTGAGTACCTTCAAGTGAGGTTCCGGTGCTGGGGCCAGAAGCAGTAAGTGTTGTTAGGAAGTTGTTGGATAATCCAGATTTCTCATTGTGGGGTGAAGGGAGCTCTGCTCTGGGCTGCCTCTCTCAGCTCCTTGTGGCCACCCTGCCAGGAGACAGATTACACTGGGAGCTGATACCAGCTTCTGTGGAGCATTTCCATAGTCTTCCCTCCCGGTGACTCCTCCTCCCCTCTTCTGCAAGGAGCATGGTTTTATGACTCATGAAGGTTTTGATGCAAAGAGCCAAGGGTCAAACTTGAGTTTAGGTTCTGCGTGTAACACCGTATTTAATAAAGGGGAAACTAGTCCTTGTGGAATCTCAACCTGTTAAAAAATATCGTGGGGTTAATCACATGGAAAAGGGGAGAGTGTTTATGTATGTAGGTGTACACCTTTCCACCCCAGTTCGTCTGATGTGGGACAAGCAAGGGATGCTGATTGAAACAGACCATAAAGACAGTAAAAAGGAATTCCTCAGCTGCAGTGTGTTAGCAATCTTTCCTGTGTGAAGTTGGGTTTGTTACCTGATGAATGATACAAATGTTCCACAAGGAGCTAACGCAAGTCTATTTTCATGTCTTTTTGACTAGAGTATTTGTACCAATTTTCTCCTAAGGTCATGCAAAGCCAACTTGGGGTAGAAAGGTCCCACTTAAAGTACCATATCCAGCCTTTCCAAAAGGAACTTTTAATAATTCCATTTAATTCATTGTTATAACAATAATTCTGTTTTTAAGAATTGATTTATATTGATGTTTTGGCAGACTGGAAGCTTGTGTAATTCAATGTAGCTTTAAAATACAATACTTGAGTTTGTGGAGTTTTTCTGACATTTCATGAACAGTGGCAGTTTTGTGTCAATGGTATGTTCATAAATGGCGAACAGTCGTTATTTATAGGAATGAGAGATTGCTCATTCTCTTGTGCACTTCTTTTTCTCCTGTGTAGACCTGTCTGTCTAGACACAGTGTCATCCAAGGGTGCTGGGCATAGTTAGGTGTTGCAGGTGGCCCTTCTGCTGATTGTTTCAGCCTGCATCATCATTCCTGAGATAACATTCAGGCAATTTGTCTGTAATCAGGTGATTTGTATGTAACGCATTCACAGAATGACTGGTCTTTGGATTTTAGGTATCACCGGCATTGCTTTGTGAAACTACAGTTGTTTAAGGAATGGAAAAGGGAAGAAAGTGACAGAAAAGTGGGTTTGTTTTTTTTTTCTGTTGATATATTAGTTCACTCCTTTCTGAAATAATAGGATGACTTCAGAGTGGCTAAATAATCTTACCCAATCCAGAGACTTCCATGAATTTTTAGGATGGCTTAGTGCAGTTTGATTCACTTTTCTGCCACCTCTCTCACTCTGTAACAGCAGTGGCCTACCATTAGTACCCTCTTTTCCTCCTGTAGTCATAATTTGGCAGTACAGAAGGCAGGTATGTGGTGAGTGGTTCTTGGGATTATCTAAAAAAAGAGCAGGGGCTGTCGTTGGAAAAAATATGATCTGGTCACAGGCAAAACTGAAAAGTGGTTCCATGAACCCTTTCTACTGACGAAGAGAGCCTCACACCAGTCTTTCTGATTCTGATGGGTTTCCTTGATCTTCCCCCTCCTGAGGGTCAGAAAGCCCTGGGGAAGCTGAAAGGAGTTTCACTCCTATGCAGCAGCTTTGCTTTGGGGATGTTGGTTTGAACTCACTATGTGAATTTTTGTTGTTTGCTCACACATTATTTCAAAACTAATAGAGCCTTTTAAGGGGACACTATGTAGCAAGAGGAAATCAGATCTGATCACTGACGAGACCAATTCTCCACTGGATTAGTAGAAAAAATAGATGAACTTTGCTAATTCACTGGAATACTTTCTTTTCAAAATAAACTGGAAACGAAGCAGTGAGTTTCTCCTTAGCAGCTCATTGCTGTCTTGAGGGTCAATATTGCCGTGGTGCACAGATGGGTTTCCTGCTCTAGGTAGGGCTCCTTGTTTCAGGTAACTGCCCTCCATCCCAGAGAGGAGAAGGAAAGAAAAACAGATCTGTAGCTATCTTTCCTGCCTTCTTGAGAGAAAAGACCAAGCTCTGTCTGCATGGAGGACGATGAATGCCTGCTGGGCATGTTTTTTCTGGCAGTTAAGGATCGAAAGGGTTAACCACAGAAGAAGAGAAAAGGTGGTGCTTGAGTTTATGCTTTTGTCTTGGAAGTCTCTGAGGGGATAGGTAGGGCTGTGGCTTCAGAGGAGGCTTTTGATCAAAGGAGCTTTTGAGCTTCCTGAGCTTTTTTCTGGGAGTGGTGTCAACTGGTGTTAGTGGCTGTGGTTGAGACTTAGCAAGACGAAGCTGCGCGTTTCAGATGAAAATGCTGTACTTTTTGTTTCTGAGTCTCTGTATGAAATATAAAAAGTCAATTAATTTCTATTTCCTAATGTTAATATAATGTTGAGCTACTAGGATCTTTTTTGTTTTAATTTTCTTCTTGATTGCAGGTAAGTTGGAAGGCTGACTCTAGGCTGGCCTAGAAATAGCTTATTTTGAGTAGGTAAAGCTGTTAATAAATTCACTTTTCTCTTCCATCGTGCTTACAGATGGAGTTGAAGCCATCTATCTTGTTAAGAGTTGATTTTAACTGCTGAACTGGTATGTTATGTTTTGTTTCCCTTAGCCTCAGTGACATCTGTCAAGATATTTCTGTCATTAAAGTCTACAGTGTTGCAAATACCAAATGTGAATTGTGTCACCTGGAGCTCTGTTGTGAAAGGACTGGCACATTTATTTAAAGTATGATAAACTCTGTTTCAGAGAGAGTACCGTGGTGGACGGCAACAGGAGCATAAAGCACGAGGAGAAAACCAAACTGGTCTATGTAAGATCCAAGTGCTCTGTTTTGCAGCAGCAGAATAAAAGGGAGTAGAATGGTAAATACAGGTTTAATGGGTAAAAGTAACGTTCAGTTTCAATCACTATTTCCCTTAAACCTTAACCAAAAAAATCTTTAGGAGAGTATTACCTGTTGACCCATTACTATTCTCGAACTTTTTCTTTGTTGTAGTGAAGAAACTCCCAGATAGAAGCCTGTGGAATTTCAGGGGTGAAAGGACCCAGCAGTGAAGGTACCTCGCTCTGCTCTGGACATTGAGCCTGGTTCTGAACGCCTGCAGCTGAAGCTAAGCATTTTTAGGACCAGTGTTGTAGGGTCTTTTGGTTTTCCCAAATTAAAGCAAGGTTTGCGGTTTGTCTCTTTGGGTTCAGAGGTGTGATTTCAAGCCTTGTTCTCGACTAAAGCTGATACCTATTCTCTTGTCACCCTGTTGTAAGTGGTGTCAAGTAATTTGGATTGGAGCTTCGAAGGTGGTGCTCTGAGAGTGGTGGGTGCAGCGTAGTCCTCTGGGCCGCTCCACACGCAGCAAGTGGACCCATGCTGGCAGGGCAGGCTGTCTATACCAAGGAAAACATACTGGCTTAGATAAAGCCAGTGCTGTAAACTGGTCAGTGTGGTTATTGTAGAGTGAAGGCACCTGCGTGGCTGTAGAGTGATGAATCTTTCGCTTAGAGAGCAATTTTGTTTAATGTGTAAATATGCCAGAGCAGCAGCGTTACATATGCTAAACATTTAGATATTTCTAATTCTCTTATGCTGTAAGTTGAAGAAATAGTCCAACCTAAGCTATACTTGTTTGAAATTTTTTAGTTGCGCTAGTGAGAAAGGTTTGGATGTGCTTTTGAAGGAATTAGTGGGCAATAACTCTTTGACAAGTACTTTTTTTATTTCCATGGCAGCCTGTGCTGTTTGCTGTCATCACTGTTCCTGCTAATGTTTAGTTATTTTGTATGAGATCTCTTTATCTCCCCTAGCGCAGAATGAAGTACAAGTTAAAATACAGTGTACGCCTTTCAAAACCATAAGAAAAGGTGAAAAACAGACAATAAGGGGTATTGGTATACTAGTTACTAAAGCATTAATAACTCTTTAAAAATGCTCTTTCAGTTCTAATAAAGTTGTTTAATTAGACCAACTTTCATATAAAACTCTTCAAAGTTTGTTTAAACAGAGCTGATTCAGGAAATAAAATCTATATTTTCTTTAACTTCATCCTTAGCAGAAAATTGTATTTTTCCCCCCTAATTTTTAAAAAAAATCTCTTTGGAAGCTCTCCTGTTGAGTGACAGTGATGCTGTTAAGACTTTGCTGTTTGAGGGCTGTGTTATTCTTGAAGGCTTTTTATAGTGAAGTGAGTACTAACACTATTGTCAGGTTTTCCTTGGGAACTCTTTGTGCTCTTACTAGCAGTGTTACAAAACCTGCTAGTCGGGATTACTTGTCTGCACTGCTTAATGAGCAGTTGGTTGCTGTGTGTCATTCTTCACTACTTTTCCTGAAAGTAGTTTATTTAATCCTGTTTCAGAGGAGTGTCTGGGCCTGTTTTTTATTTTGGGGGTGTGTGAGGGAGCTGTAAGTTGTTCATCTTCAGTTGGTTGGCCCTGTAAGGAACACATCCTCAGCACATTGATCAGTGATCCTGCATTAGGAGGAGCGGTTGGCTTGCCAGCATTGTGAGGTTGAGTTAGAAGTGCACGACTTCTGTACCTGAGGCAGGATAATTATGCTGTGTGCCCATACGGGCAGGGAACTGCCTGGCTGAAGAGCAGCCAGCACTGATGGAAGGAATGGGCAGCACGCTGTTGACTGGGCAGTGTTTGGAGGAATGTGGCTGCTAGATGAGGAAGCTGTGGTGCTCCTCCACTTGGCTGTGGTGAGGCTGCTCTTGGAGTGCTCTTTCCTGTTAGTCTGGACTTCCCAAATTTCTCAAAGATGTTGAGAAACTCCAAGATAATCTGTCAGTGTGCTGCCAAAGTGGCTAAAGGCCATCGTGGTGCACTCTGAGGAGAGGGTGAGGGGATTGCTCTTGTAACTTCTGGCAAAAGAGGGTTAGTACATCACTGAAACAAGTTACTCAGAGGGGCTGTGGAAACTGGAGGTTTTCAGGACTTGAAAAAGCTAATCTTGGAGATAATTGTCTTCAAGTTGGACAGATAACGTCCAAGTCCTTCCTACCAACATTTCTGTGGTACTCCTGGTGTTAACTGTTAGGAGACAACTCTAGGAATGTCAGCTGAAAGCAACACAGTAATGAAACAGATTTTATTTTAGTTGAATTACTTAGTGCTGTGAAGCTCTCCAAGACCCATTTTAATGGTGGAGTGAGAGATTTACTCAGTATGTAGTAACTCAAGCAGATCACACCAGATATTTGATTGTGTGCATGTCTTAAGTTTAATAGCGTTCACTTGGGAGCCTGATAGTTTGATTTAATGTTTCTTCATCTGCTACAGGAGATGCCCGACGCTGTTCTTCCAGTCACTGGTTTGTTACATTCTAATTTTGCAGAAACTGCATTTTTTTGTGTTTTCTGCAAGACCTTAATGTTGAAGAGGGCATAATTTATTAAGTACTGTTTACATATATTTAAAGGTTTACTTTCATTCACTGGCCTCTTTTTAAATAATGTTTTGTAGAATTAGAGAGGAAGAAATCCAGCTTTTGAGAGAGCTTACCAAGCATGTAGCACAGCAGCTTTGCCCGCAAGACCACTGTGGCCTTTTGTGAGGCAGGATAGTCACTGGTGTTAATCGAGGGGAGGGATGTACCCCAGAAAAACAAAGGAGGAGATGAAGTAGCAAAGTCTTTTTTGTTTGTGTTCAGATCAAGGGCTCTTTCCAGCTGTCAGGTGTGTGGGAACATCCAAGGGATAACCTGAAGCCCCTGGAATGGGCAAAATAAGGTTGTGTAGATCCATGTCAGGCTGAAATACCAATTTCAAGTTGATATTTCCCTGTTTTCTGGTGTTTCATTCTCCCTCCCCTCAAATTTTGGAAGATGGAGGTAAGAATGGTGTGGTGGAGGAGAGAAATCTTTTCAGGCCCCTGGTTCCACTAAAGGCTAGTAGTTAATCTACAGGGAGACGGCAGTCTGCTTGGGTTATATTTGACTGCACAGGTGGAGAACTTGTGACATAACTTTCCCAAGTTGGTAGCTATGGTGATTTCAGATC
>NW_010432590.1:0-37574 GCF_000710305.1 Buceros rhinoceros silvestris | reverse complement strand
TGCTGAAGACTACCTCTCTTCCTCTTTAGTGGACACACAGAAGGCAGCATGTGTCAGCTTGGTCATTTGGAGCCTTGGCACGAGACCTTTTTGTAGTGGTGCGAGCAGACTCTGCCAGAGGATCTGAGGCATACACATAGCCAGGCTCTGGCACAAGGAGAGGGTCAGTGGGAGGGGTGGCATTCCAGTTCATCCCATCATCTGCCAGCCTGGTGCCTTGTGTTGCTGGTCAGTTCATATCGGATGTTCTGTGGCTGTGCTCAGGTGGTACATAGGCAGTATGTGAGTCAGTGCTACATTTGTACTGTTGTCTTTGCCAAAGTTTAACACGAGTATTCATGAAAAATCTTTCAGAAAAAAGACACAAGTTATTGCTAACTTAGAGCAGTAGGTGAGTTTCACTGAGTTAACTCAAAGTTCTGTGTGAGAAGAGTTTGAAAATTAATCTGTGTTTTATTTGAAATGATTCTATAGCAATTGGCTCCCTTTCCTGTAAGGATAAAATGACGTGGTACCTGTTCAGGGTGTCCCTGCCTTCAGGTGTTACTTTGGGAGCACTGCTCCGTCTGTTGCTCTTGACTAGCTGAACTTCTAAAACAAGTACACCAATAGGAATTGCTGGGTAGACAGGAACTGTGAAATTAGCTGTTCTTTTTCTGCTCGTAATACTTTATAAAGGACTTTGTATGCATCTGTTAACTGATCTTGCATAAATTTTCTTTGTGACAGGTTTTGATGGGTTTGGATTATACCAGCATTAATTGTCTACTGTGGTTATTCTGTGTCATTGGAATGTTTGACTCGTTCCAGGTCTGGTAGAAGGTGTGGGCTGTTTTCTGAATAACAGACTCCTCATGAGTTTGTAGTTCTGCCTTACATTGACCAGAGCTCTAAGGTTCCTGTCAGTTAGGAACTCCACGGTATACTAAATGATGGAGAACACCTCTGCTGTCACTGTCCTGAGGCAAGCATCCCTCTGTCCTCAAAAGTACAGTAAAGCCTCAACTCTTCTATCAGGGTCTCCTGTGGAAAAGGAAAGGGTGATTGTCTTGGTGTGCACTTCCATGTACTCATACCTAAATAACTAAACTCTGAAATTCTTCTCTTGCAGGAACATCATTTGCAACGGGCTATCTCAGCACAACAAGTTTTCAGAGAAAAGAAGGAGAGCATGGTTATCCCAGTCCCCGAAGCGGAGAGCAATGTCAACTATTACAATCGTTTGTATAAAGGAGAGTTTAAGCAACCAAAGCAGTTCATTCACATTCAGCGTAAGTTAACAAGTGTTGGTTTTGGTCTCCCTCCCCATACTTAAATTGAATAATCTTCAGATAACCTTGATGACAAAGTTGCTGCAATATTCAGAAAGTGGGAGGACTTCAAAAATCCAAGGGGAATTTATATATGTAAATGCCAGTATCTCTTCTCAAGTTCTGGAAGAGTTTAAGGTCGAAGGTAAACGTGAGGTTTTTGCAACTGTATTTGTTTATGGGCTCAGTGCTGATAGTGTATGTCTGTGTCTGGTAGCTTGCCAGCCTTGGCCCTGTTGGTTGGTCATCCAGTATTGTTGATCAAGCCATTTTTCTTTTCTTTCATTTCTCCTGGTTCTGAGAAGGACCATCTGAACTAGCGTAGCGGCCTCCTAGTTGCTTATACTATGCAGGGAGTGGAAGAGGGGTTGTCTTGCTGGCCGAATGAGTCTGGAATGCCTGTGAACTCAGAAGTCCTGTATAAATGGACAGCAGTAGAACAGAAGAGTTTCTGTAACGGAATCAGCCTTCATGCTCTTGATTGTAGTAGAGTTCTTGAAGGTTCCATTTCAGCAGTGCTAACGATGGAGTTGGATGTGTTCTGGGCTGTGGCTATCATTTTTCTCTGTGTTTAGCTAAAACCGTAGAGTTCCCTTTCTGTAGCGAACTCTGAGCTTATTTTGTAGATAAAAGGAAGTATTCTTTTGCATGAGTTCAGCTTTCTACATCTTCAAAGATATAAGTCATTAATGGAAAGCTGTGGTCAGTTATGGTGGTCTCTGGATTAATTTTAACACTGTTTTTGATTGATCCTCAGTTGACAAGAGACGTGCATTTATCATTCACTTGTTCCTTGGCGCACAAATCATGTTTGTCCTTTGTAGCCTGAGTTCTAGGGGTTATTCTGTGACTTGGTCTTCTCCCAGGACTTAGCTCTGCAGCCAGACCTTAGATTCCATCATCGCAGTGGCTTATCAGTCCTTATGGTACAGCACAGATTCAGTACTGGGTCTGAAGAAAGGTCCCAGGTGCAGAGAGAGCTTGTCTCATCACTGGTTCCTGGTTTTGGTTCTTAGAAGAACTGGAAAGACTATGGACAGGGGCACGCGAAAGCACCTTGAACAGCAACGTGGTCCTTGGTTGGTAGTTTCGGGTTTGTGCTTGCTGAACTCTATCTTGCCAGGCAGAACATGTGGATAATCTGTTCCTCGCACATTTTTTTCAGCTGCCTCAACAAGAAGCTGTTCTCCTCTGTGTAGATCTGAGGAGGAAAAGTGTTCTATGTTTGTGTGCTGTCTGCTTACAGACAGCTGAAACTGAAGTTAGGCAAAGATCCTTAAACCCAAACCCAGCTATGTGTTGATCCTGGCATCATTTCTCACCAACATGGTGAAGTCTCCCGTTTTTTCCATGCATTTACAAAATCAGAGGTTTTTGGAAATAAGATGCTCAGGATGCTCTGTGATACAGCAGAGGTCATACTGGTAACGCGAGAAATGAGCAAAAGGAAACAGATGAAGTCATTCTCTTCTAAACAGAAGAAGCAAACCTGCAAGCCAGGCAGCTTGAATTAACTGAAACCAAGCTGCTGAATAGGAATGTATTTTATTCTTTTCTTTATTAGACATTGCCAGAAACACTGTAAATATTGTTAATAAACATGTCTAAAAGTGTTAAGTATCTTATGCCAAAATGTTCTTTGTCTTGTTGAGACTGACGATCTTTCTGGACAGAATTACAGAAGGTATTTGAGCTGAAGATAAACATCAGATACTGCTCCAAGATAATTTTTCCCACATATTCGGGTTGGAGTAGGTGTGATACAAGGCAGCTCTATGCCACACAAATGCTTAAAAATTCTGTTTTAATGCTAAAAGCACAAAGAGCAACAATACTTACTGTGGCCAGGGAAGTTACATAAACTGATAGATGCCAAGAGGCCACTTACTGTAGTCCGCACTTCGTGGTGGTTATTTCTAGCGAGTTATGTTTTGCTGTTCATCTGGTAGCCAAGGATTTTAGTGTTTTTCAGTTTACCAGTACAATTCTTTTATTTATGCCAGTGGCTCCAAGCAGAGAGAAGTTAATTGCTTTGTGAGGCATGGAATTCATGAACAAGGGTGGTTCCAGGTATTACTGACCTAGGTAGCACCAACTGGGTGACTTTGAACTGAATATAAAACAAAAGCTTTGAACTATTCTAATTATTCCAGTATGCTTAATAATTTTCCAAAAATGTTTGTTTTGGTAATGATGCCAAACTAATGCTTTATCCTAAGCTACACAGTCCAGTTGTTCGTATATAGGTCAAATAATCTTCATTAACTTGTTTGCCATTCATCGTGTTGTCCCACATTTTTGAGTATTTTGTGGCAGGAACTCACCATTGAGGTGGTGTTCTGCTACGTTGATACTACTTTGACTAATTACCATGACGTGGTTCTTCCATTTGCTCTTGGTCAGCACAGATGTATTGCTGCCAGCAGGATCAAAGCTGCCCACTCCTTCCTTAGTGCCAGCACCTCTCTGGTGGTCGTTGCGTTCATGGGTAAGCTCGCTCTGAAGTGATCTGGCAGAGAGTTTATCTTCCACTTGTGGGTTAGGTGAACCTCCGTATTTACCACTGTTCTGGCTTGGCTCATTTTGTGATTGCTGGTGTGGGTAGGAGCATGGCTTCCTGGGAGGGAAGCTAGTGGAAGCGCTTGTTTTGATGGTAACTTATGCCTGTGTCAGCTTCAAATGACTGTGGAACCACAGCCTTAATTTAGTTAGCTAAATTAAATTAGTTGATTTAGTTAAGCTAAACCAAATTTAATGTGACTTAACTTAAAAACAAATTGCATTTCTGTAAGCTAGTGTAAGCTCAGCTCCTAGGGGAGCTCAAGTAAACAAAAGCAAATCTGTCTGACAGATACTGCTGTCAGGAGTGGTTCAAGTGGCAGAAGATGTAAACTGGGTCTTTGGGTTTGCAACAGCAGTTAGCAAACCCACTCGTTGTGAGCATTTGTATGAGGTAGACTTCACTGCGGGGCTCACCCTGTCCAGCAGTGTGCTCTGAAACATGCAGTGTGGAGCAGTGCAGAAGTTTTGGAGTAGGAAAACCATATTCATCAGTCAGTCACCAGAATCTCCTAGAGATTACCAGGAGGAAGGGATATAGATGATCCGTTTTTAACTACACGGTTGTTGTGGAAACATGAACTAGTAGCAGGTCATCCGCAATACAGTCCTCTCTGTGGTGAGTCTAGTTCCTCACTAATCCATGTAACCACTGAGCAGTTGCATCTGTTGCTATGGCAGGAGCAGAAACAGGGGGTGGTGATGGATAGTCCCATCACACAGCACATAAACCACGTGTGTCTTGTGACAGCTTTGGAAGCCAAGCAAGCTGCCATGCTAGAGGCCAGCTCCGGGAGGAATAATGGCTTTTCCTGGAACAAGTATAGTTCACTCAGTGCCTGGGGAAAATACAAAAATCAGAATGTCGCTGACAATACGTTCCAAAGAGCAGCAATAGATGGACTTCAGGAGAGGAGGACACTTTCACGAGTGTCCCAAAGCTGTGGCGAGCCAGCTTGGGGTTGATAACTCCCACCTCCGCAGGCTGCTGAGGCTTTGTGACCTTCCTGCCTGCACTGAAACAGGCACTAGAATGCAAGCATTGCTTCCATTGCTTCAGCGTGGTTAACTGGCCTTCCTGTAAACCCCTGCGCTTTGAGAGCAAACTGTATCGGTAACTGCAGGGCATGAAAAGTAGCACGAAAGCATTGCTGGAAGGTGTGGGAAGCAGGGTCTGAGACAGAGCTGCTGCTGCTGCTCTTACAGTAGTAACGTCCTTTTGGATAAGGTCGTGAGACTGAATTTATTTGCTGTAACTTGTTCCTGGCCAGGTATGTGTTGGATACCAATACAACAGCCAGAAGGGGAGTTCCACTTTTCCCTCTTCCACTTCTGGTTGCATACATCCCTATGTGTCTTGAACTGGTCCTCATGCTTCTGGATACCTCTGCAAACTGGCTCAGCTTGCTGACAGTGTGCAGGGAGAGAGGGACTTCCCCACTTTCAACTGCGGTGTGCCAGAAGGTCGCTTTAGATGCTGGCACTGCAGTAATATGCTTTCTTCATTGGAGATGGAGATCTCGCCTCCTTGTCACTAATACTCTTTAACACATTCTTGACGATTGTTGGTCTCTTAATTTTCTACTTCACTGTGAGGTTGGTGAGACACTGGAACAGGGTGCCCAGAGAGGTTGTGGATACCCCATCCCTGGCAGTGTTCAGCACCAGGTTGGACAGGGCTTGGAGCAGCCTGCTCTAGTGCAAGATGTCTCTGCCCACGGCAGGGCATTGGAGCTTTAAGGTCCCTTACAGCCCAAAGCTGTCTGTGATTCTAAGTTGCTTGTTGATAGAGTGGTGGGGCTTTTTCTTTTCTTCTTGCTACTCTCAGTGTCTCCTAGTTGCTTCTCACTTGAGCTTGTCTGATTTTGTTCTGAAGGGTGGTTTGGGAAGGCACGTGGTTCAAGAACTTGTGGAGAAGACGGCAAGTTTACTGGCACTGCCTACAATTTACGGGTGAACAGCATCACATCTTCTCTGTCATAGGAATATCCTCCTGTTGGCTGATACTCTTGTTCAGAAAAATTGATTTGTATCAGGGGATTTGTTTGCAGGGATGACTGAATTATTTACAGGTAAAAGGTTGACATTTTTTCAGAAGTGTAAGATCAACATCTGTCTGACAGTAAACAAACAGTTAATGTTTGTTTACCACAGTTTCTGTGCCTTCTCACTTCATTTGTGAGAGCATGGTTAAACAGCTGGTTTTTTGGAGTAGAGAGACCAGCTTTATTGTTAGGAGAGCTCTTCCAAAATGATGGCAATATCTGGTCTTGAAAATTTTGGCCCTCTCCCTTGAGCAGAGCTGTTTGAATGTGATTTCACAGTGTACATTAGGACTGCAGTAATTTTATAGGCTCTGGGGATGGTCTTGGGATGGGGAGAAAAACTTTCGCAATTTCCTTTCTGGTGGAAGTGGCAGTTTATGCTTAAGAGGTCATCAAAGTACAGATTGTAGTCTAGGGGAAGTGAATATTTGACATCATTTTGCAGGAGAGGCATGAGCTGCCAAGGCTGGACTTGTCTCTAGAGCTCTACCAGACTTCTGAAAGTGGTGAATAACTGGTGGAGTCAGACGTGATTGGTCTGCATTTGAACTGGTGGTCAGTGCTGGGGGAGAAGCTTTGTCGGCTGTTGGAGAGTGGAGTTAAGGAGTGTGAGGGTTACAGCTTGGGTGGGACAATTCACCTCTTTTCAGCATGTAGCTGATGTGATGCGCTGTGGGTGCCGGCACTCCATGCTCCCAGCTGGCTCTGCAGGGACCATGCAGAAGAAGGTAACAAAGCTCATGGGAGCTGAAGAGGACGTGTAGCAGACTGGTTCCATCAAGTCCAGCACTGCTAGGTGGCAGCTAGTTCATCGATACTTGGCTAGTCACTGGCTGTTCAAACTTTGAACAGGAGTGTGGGGTAGTCACCCCAGTATTGCACCAGTCTCTCTTCTCCAGTGCACAGTCCAGCCTGGTGACGTTTTCAGTACTGTGTTAGGCCGGAGAAGCTGCCTGTTAAGAATTCTTGCTGTTGCATGCAATTTGCTTGTACTTGTTGTAAAATGTATTTTCTGCTGTGTTACCCGAACAAAAGTCGGACCAGAAAGTGTGTCTGTGAATAGCGACACACAGGCAGCGAATAGCACGATCTGTAATAGAGAGATGAGTGTTGTTGTAAGGTCGGGAACGTGCTCTTTGAAGGATGTGGAGGAACATTCATGTTCTACATCTAACGTTGAGTTGGTTTTAGAGAAGAAGTAACAATTCCCACAGGACTGGTCTAGCATTTTTACAGTGTATTACAGTTGAGGGAGGAGGAGGATAGGGAAAAGTTTAGTCTACTGAAGTCTACTAAGTAATTTAAGACTCCAGAGGTGTGTTGAACAATTTAAAAATGGGCAGCTGAAATTTTATAGGAACATGTACTCCAGCATTTTTGCTCTGGTTTTGCAAAGATACACTGAAATTTCTATGCCTCTGTGGTACTTTCTAAACTAAATCTTTTTCTCCTGTCCTCTCTTCAAGTCAATTAAAATAAAATGAGGCCTTGACTTCCAACATGAGGAGAATCGAAGGAGACAAGGAACTTCTAACTACTGTTACATGGGGGAACCTTTTACCATAAAGAAAGCAGAGTTATGGCAGAGATGTGCTAAACTGAGACTGTTGATCGTTTTGGATTTCTGCTTGTCAGATGCGTGCCTCTGTATTTCTGTGGTATATGCTTTGCAAGCATTTCAGTGTTTTTTGTGCATGTCTATTTTTCTTTCAGCCTTTAACCTGGACAATGAACAGCCAGATTATGATATGGACTCTGAGGACGAAACCTTACTGAACAGACTAAATCGGAAGATGGAGATCAAGCCGCTGCAGTTTGAAATAATGGTTGACAGACTTGAAAAAGCCAGTTCTAGTCAGGTATTGGGCTGTGTTAAGAAACTATGTTCTCTGATTTCTGAGGTTTTCTGGTGGAGTGGTTCTGGGTGGGGTTGTGTTTGTTTTACTTCCTACGAACAGGGTAAGTGTGTTTGTGTGAGTCTGTAGTTACACAGAAATCACATTGCCGTCTCTTATTGTGAACTTGGAAAACACAGATGAAGAGGGAGCTTTTAGGGGAGTTGTTTTCAAATTGTAACTCCTGACCACAGTGTCTTAGAAGCGGAGAGCTTACACCATCTTGTTTTGCCTGTGTTGGTGTGGAAGAAGCTTGTGGTGATCAGTAGTTGTGTAGATTTACCCATAAATGTACGTGAGAATCCAGATTCTTTGTTTCACTTGGTACTGGTGGAGATTTCAGTCACTTATTTTATCAGAAGGGTGCGAGTATCTTAATAGTCAGTTCCTGAGGTGTTCCAGGAGGCTGGTGTCTGTAGAATGGTCTTGAAGCCCAAAACGTTTGTGAGAAATTACATCTGAAGGATCAGTTTCTGAAGAGCAGGTCTGCAATAGGTAGTTGTTTCTCAGCGAGATGGATGTTTGCAGCTTTTAACAAGGATTAGGTAAAAATGTCTTACTGTGCTAAGAAGATGGGATGTGAAGAAAAAAACCTGCAGAGGCCATCGGGTGGTACTTGTTGAACGTGTGGTACGAGGATGTCTAAGAGCTTTGATGTAGATACCCCTATTTTGGGGTTAAAGCGGTTCTGGTTATCACTTTTTAGGTTTAATTTGCATCCTTATTATGCTAGTTTCATCTTTCTTTCTTTGAGCAAGGATGTTAAATTTAAGAACTGAAAGATGCTTTCCTAAAATAAAGAATTGTAAGAACATGGATTTTTCCCTGTCAGCAGCTGCCCCTTTCTTTTTTCCTTAAATGTAAATAATGCCAAAGCATTAGAATAGTGAAGAGTATTTTAAACCAGAAAGTGCTTATTGAAGGAAGTCCATGACACACAAGATTTTATGAGTACATGAAGCATTGTAATTGATTCGTACGACATAGGCTCCCTCTTGAAGGTGAGGCGTGTAAGGAGAAATCCCTCCTTATAGATAGAATTTCCATGGGGCTTCCCATGTAGGAGTTTGTGCCTGACTTCGGGAGTTGTGATGTGTGTGTGTATGTTCAAGCTGCTTGTCCTGTCTTTGGGCTACAGAGAATTTTCAGCTGATGCTGAATAGTTCCGTCCTGCACTCTCTGTGGGTTAGGAATGGTGAGGTAGAAGCAGCTCTTGCAGGTTAGTGGGAAAGACACATTTGGCTGCCTGGCAGATTCCTTCCCCACATGGGGTTATATTGCTCTTGAATCCCACTTGGGGCTGCTACACAATTCACTCACAGTTTCTGTGACTTACCTCTGACATCTGAAGGGCTGCTGGTGGGAACACCTTCCTCGCAGGTGCTTTTATAACCTGATGTAAGCAGGGAATGTAGGGACTCTGCGTCTCTGCTACCGGTGGCTCTTGCACAAACCAGCAAGCAGGTCAAAAAAATAAGTTTTCTTAACTGTGTACTCAAGGCAGAATCAATTTTTCTAATTTTTTTTTTAAGAGCAAAACTGAAATTATCTGTAAGCAAAATTCCAGTGATGGAATGATGTTTAAGGTGTGCATCAGCTGCACACAAAATCAAGTTGATAGACACAACTATTGTTGTAATGCTCTATGAGGTCATAAGCACAGAGGGATTAGTGACCTCCTTTTCTTTCTTTTAAAAACAATTTAGTGTTTTTCTAACTAACTCTGCTGCAGATTGCAAGGGGTTTATTCTATTCTGGATGGAATTAACACTTCTTTAGTAGCAATGGTTGCACATAGGATATCTGTATTTTCTGAAATGTGGTGTTTCTCTTTCTGCTTATCCCAACATCGGAACAAGATTTAACACAGTTTGACATGTTGCAAAACCGCAAATTTTAAATTTTCAAATTCAGGGGAAGATGAAGTACTGTCCAACTTCTGTTTTAAGTAATACTAGAGATACTATTTTCTTTTTATTGAAAGAATGAATTTAAGATAATGTGAGCATGTTAAACTAATGTACTAGTTAGTCAGTGATGGGTTTTGCCTTTATTTAGTCTGATTTCCACATAAAAAGCTGAGCATAAAAAGAAAAAAAGAAAGTCATTTAATTACCTGTGTTTTAAGTACCTCCTGCTGGAATAACTTAAGTGTGTCTCTGGGCCGTAGGAAACAGGGACAATCATTATCCTGTTGTATCACAAAGTATACATTTTGGGGGAAAAATTAAACCTAGTTTTACTTTGGAATATATTCTTTCTACAATAAAATATCTTCCAGGGGAATCAACTGCAAAGAATCATACAAACAGTGGCTAACCAGTAAGAAAGGTCTTTTTTTTTTTTCTTTTGGAAAAAGAATAGTCAGGTTGAAGTGATTCCCTAATTATAATCTGCAGACTGTAGTTACCTCCTGTGCCTGTAATTGTTTCAGACAGTGTTTTCAGGTTTCATGGAAGATGGATGATGTTCTAGACTATTGTATGAAAGCTTCTGAGAGATGTTGATGCTGGTTCAGAAAAGTTGGAATCTTACCTATTTAACTTGGGAAGACCCAACTGATGGCTTAAGTACTTCAATTTAGATCAACGTTTTTTACTCCCTTTATTCTTCCGTGCTGGAAAAGAATCAAATTTATTTAAAAAGTGTCCAAGAGCTCTGAACACGCGGTGACTTTCTCCATGCACTTTCTGCATTTTCTGTTTCAGCTTGTAACACTTCAGGAAGCTAAATTGCTGCTAAATGAGGATGACTACCTTATTAAGGCCGTATATGACTACTGGGTAAGAAAGCGTAAGAATTGCAGAGGGCCTTCTCTCATCCCCCAAATTAAACAAGAAAAAAGGGATGGCTCCACCAACAACGACCCTTATGTTGCCTTCCGGAGGAGAACCGAGAAGATGCAGACAAGAAAGGTGACTGGCCACACTCTGCTGTTCTGAATTTGTCACTGTAAATCCTGCAGTGATGGGAACCACTTTGATTCCTGTCCAGCATCTCGCAGGATCCGCAGTTACTGATATTAATAGTCACAATATTGGATCACCCAGCTCACTTTCAAACCTGCTGAGTGATGTAGCCAACATGTAAACCATCAGCTCTCCATAGACACATCAGTCTCACCATTTTCTAGAAAGCTGGAACTCAAGCTTGGCACTTAAACAGCTGTGGGACTTGCTGGGTTACAAACTTCTCGTTCTGTGAAAAAGGGGAAAATGATTTTATGTTGGTTGTGGAGTGATTCATTCGGTTTTTGTATTTGTGGCATGAGTTGATTTGAACTGGGAAATCTGTAACTACTCAGCATTTTACATCAGTGTTGTGCATAATGTGTGCACAATCTTACTGTGTAGAGTCAAGGTGGGAAAAGTGTTTTAGGAAGCAAGTCTTGAATTCCGTGTTCTGACAGACTTCTACTGGGTTGATAACGGAGTCTGAGCAGAAGATGATTCCGTCATGGGGGAAATGGCTGAAAAGTTATTTTTCAGCTTACTCTTAGGTTGGTTTTCATTTCCCTTTTGTGCTTTTTTTACCAGCTAGGTTATGCTTTAGGAAAAGCTGTTTCTGAGTGTGCTGATACGATTCTCGCTTGCTGCAGCAAAATGTAGGTTTTTTTGCTATTTATGCCTCACAGGTTTTGCTTTTTTGACTTAAGATTTGTTTAATCTTTCAATAGAATCGAAAGAACGATGAGGCTTCTTATGAGAAGATGTTGAAGTTGAGAAGAGAGTTCAGCAGAGCCATAACAATTCTGGAGATGATTAAGAGAAGAGAGAAAACAAAACGCGAGCTATTGCATTTAACGTTAGAAGTTGTTGAGAAAAGGTAAAGTTGCAAATTACATCTGTATCATTTAGAACACCAGAGTTTTAATTTTCATCAGATAGGTTCGAAAACAGCCCCTGTGATTTATTGCTGTATGGGTGCTAGGGCAGTCCCTGGAAGGATTTCCCAGCCATGTGGAGGTGCTGCTGGGGGGCAGGGGGGACCCGGCAGTGCTGGGGAACGGGGGGACTCGAGGAGATCAAAGGGCTTTTCCAACCTAAACAATCCTGTGATTCTGCACACGTGCATGGTTGAAGACTTAGGTAGCACTGTAAACTTCAGCAGTGAAAATAGAAGGAGTTTATGCAGACTGTTTGCCTGGTTTGTGTCTTACAAATGTTTCCCGGTGCAAATGCAGTATTATATTTTTAATCATGTTTTTTTGAGGTACCATTTGGGTGATTACGGAGGTGAAATCCTCAATGAAGTGAAGCTTAATAGACCTGAAAAGGAGCTGAGCACAACTCCATCCACTCTTCACAACGGAAATCATCACAAAGTTCAAGAATGTAAAGTTAAGGTGAGTTCTGCTACTGCGAGTCTCGTACTATTTCATCATTCTTCTGCATATACTCGGCAGATGTTTGCATTGAGGGGAGGCTGCCACGCTTGACGCTAGGAGACCAGGAGTCTGCGTCCAGGTTAATGTTTGTTGTCTTTCCCACCTCAATTTTAAAAGGATTGGCTGGCATTGCTGTCTTTAAGCAGCAGCGCTGTCATACCCTTCCATCTCAGCTCTGTCTCTTTCCTTATAAGATGATGTAAGCGTGAATGTGTGAAGTACAGAGAATTGTTTTTTCCTCTCCCTTCAGAGGGAGGCTGGAGCAATGAATTCTTCCAATGGGGTTGTCTGTGACCACTAACTGGCCCTTGGTGCAAAGACAGTCCTGAAAAGACAGATATTACTGCATTTCAGCTCAAATGCCAGAGGATTTGAGAAACTAGTCTGAGCTGTTTGACCGACCTTTGATTAGTAACATTTCCCAGCACGACAATGCGGCTGTTAGATCTTGTTGACAGCTGAAAGAGGCTGCAAGCAGCTAATGTTCTACAAACCCTTCGTAGTAGTTTGTTGGTACTGAGCGGGCATTTTTCTATCTGCCGCTGCTTGGCCCTCAGAATGAGCCGAGTAGCAAACACAGGAAGGTGGAAGGAGTGGCGGCTCAGTTTGGGAATGGGAGCGATTGGTGAAAGGCTTGAGCTGCCGCGTATCACACGCTAGTTATTTTGTCATTCTAAGGCTGGTGTCGGTGTGGAATGCTGTACTTCACCCTACTGTGACAGCCTCTTCCTTCGCTTTTTTAGAATCTGTACAGAAACCAAATAGATCTGGTTTCATTTTTGATTGACCTTGTTAGTAACATCCAGAGAAGGTGTGATAGAAGAATAGTTCATAGCTCGAAACACCGAACTTTAATGGTTTTGTGTTTTCTTGTTTCGTGAAGAAACATTCCACTCAAAAAAATAAATAGGTCAAAGGGAACTCTGTATCTTCTGTCACTGCTCAGATCTAGTACCAAGTCAGAGCGTAATGTTTCACAGAAAGATCATGAGTGTACAAGGACAGTCGTTACATCTGTGCAGGAGAGAATAAAAGTACTTTTTTCTGGAGGATCATAGTTGACCACGACTAGGACTCTGGTTCTGGTGACGTGTGGTTCCAGTAGAATTAAATGAATGATAGTGGTTTGGTCATGAGCAGCTTACCCTGCAGGGAGCCGTACCAGCAAATGTGTTCATCTCAGGTTAATGTTTTTAAAATGACTACTTAGGAGTAAGGGTCGGGGGGGTTTTGCAGGTAATAAGGGCATTAATTGCGAAATTAACTGCTTCCAATCTTGGTGTACTTGCGTGATTATAAATAGAAATAAGATGGGCAGAACAACTGCTTCTTCATAGCGTGTTTCCTGTAATTGTTACTTAAGCCATAGGTATCTTTTGTCCCTTCTTAGGAGCTATCTTCGCTTTAAAACAGAAATACTAGAGAGTCGTGTTTTTAAAACAAGCCAACCAAAACCAGAAATCAAGTTTCCACAGCAGACCGTTTAATGCCATTGCTACGGTTGAGCTCATTGAACTGAGTACAGCAGGGAAACAGAAGGAGACTTGATGTTCCACTGTTGATAAGACGGGGGAAAAAATGCACCCAACTTTGAGTGCAGACACGGTTTCTGAGAAAATAAGCTGAAAGACCAGCTATAAAATACTGGGATGGTAAGGCGGGAGCGTTGCAGACCTTGTGCAGTTTGTATTTAGCACCCACGACACCTTGTGGAGATGGAATTTAACACAGCTCCCTGCCCGTGGTTCACACACAGGAATGTTGCTGTGCCTCAGGTTTCCCAGCTCCGGTTATGAAGCTGAGCTCCATTACTGGAGTTTCAGTCAGCCACTGATCAGTGGTAATTTGGGGAAATGTAGACCCTTTTTCAAAACTGCACCGGCTTTTACTTGTAACTGAGAATTTAGCAAGTGAAATAATGTTGCCTTTAATTTAAAAGCTTTGGAATTTAATAGCATTTGTGTTCAAGCAAACAGTTCAATATTGGAGTTGCTTTACTACAGAGGTTTATGTTAAAAAAAAAAAAACCTTAAGTATAACATTACATCTTGTGAAAAATAGAAACTGTCCGAGATACAAGAAACAAATTAGATCATTTCTTTTGAACATACCTGAGCAGGTCAGAAGACTGAAAGCACTCACCATAGGAAACAGATTTCAGAAAATAATTGGAACACCATTTCCAATTCCAGCATACTGCGTGTACTACAAAGCAAGCGACCTCTTGGGTAGTTGTTGGCTTGTAAGCTTTCACCTCGTTTATTAATGAATAGCTGTGAAGACAATCAGCAGTGAAGTTCTGGGGGTTTTAATGTTTTGAGTAAATTTTGCATTATGTGTCTGAAATAGTCCACAGATGCTGCGTGCTGAGAGGCTTTGGGCCATGAGCAGTTACGTCTCTAAGGCATGAGAAGAGGAAAGGTTAATTACTTTTTTATTTAATTTTTTGTTTTTCCACAGCATCCTCATCATTCATCCCTAAAGGAGGAGGTGTCAGATGTTGTACGTCAAAAGAAGAAGTACCTAAAGAAACCTAAAATAGAGTGTGTGGTGGCCGCTCAGCAGCCCTCTGCCGAGCCCTTGCCCATCATCAGCAAGAGCGATATTAAGCAGTACGACTTCCACAGCTCAGATGAAGATGAGTTCCCACAGGTAACACTCTGCTACCGAATCTCAGCATGCAGAAGGCAGGAATTTCAGTTGCCTGTAATTTGGCCAGTCCAGCTTGGAATGGAGAATGGCTCTGCTGGACTATCTATGTCTATAACAGATACTTGTGTGAACTCTGAGTTTGTTTTCTGCTTCAGAGAAGCTCCCATTTAATAAATACACATGGCAGTTCATATGACATAAATATAAAGCCATACATCAATAAAAATTATATAATACAAATTTAGCAGTTGGAAGAATGACTCTGCTTTCTGGTCTAGGTACCCTCACCGGTATCGGAAGCAGAGGAAGAAAATGATCCTGATGGACCATGTGCTTTCAGGAGAAGAGCAGGATGCCAGTATTACGCTGTAAGAATCTGCTGTTGGATGTAGCCTGGTGGTTTCTGTTATGTTGTTGTTGTTGTTTCAAATTCATATTGGCATAGTGCTCGTGTAATAGTTCTGTTCCCACTCCACTGTCAAAGCTTTGATTTGGTGAATCTAAAGACAATCGTTTCCAGTCCTCACGAGAGTCTTTCCCGTTGTACTCTTCCTCTGAAGGTAAGGTGGTGTGTTGCTTGCAGACCAGTTCAGCCACTGTTCAGGAGGGAGAAGGTGTTTGTTTGTTTTTTTTTTATCCCCTTCAGTTTTCTTAGCACATCCTTTCTTACCAGCTTGTAGAGTTCGTTGGAGTTAGATACTGAGTTGTTCCAGGTATCAGACCTGCTGAGACACCCTACTGGGATGCTGAGCAGAGCCCGCTGTTGAAGCAGAGGGTCTTAATCTGTGGAGGATTTTTTTCACGTAATTAGGTAAAACTTTTCTTTTGAAATCAGTGCAAACCGCAGATTTATTAAAAACCACTAGGTTGCAGTTGCAGGAATGTGCAGAGGGCAGAGAGTAATTGCACATGTCCTGTCGTCGCCTCGGAGCCACTGACGGTGAAATTTTGTTACCAAGCATGTGCTTAAGTTGGGGAGCTTCAAGCTGCAGAGGGCCGAGAAAGGCAACACAGCACTGCGATGGGTCTGGTTTGCCTTTGCTTACTTCTCATGGGAAGAGTGAAGATACACAACAAAATGGTTGTATAACTGTGTAGTCTTTAAAGCCAATTACTTAGAAGTCGTGCAGCCACTAGGTAGGCCGTTTGAGAAGCCCAGACATCTCCAGAATGCTCAGATTAGAGCCTGGGCATCTTCCACAATCAGTACTGCAAGTTCCACAGGTCTGATGTGAGTTGTGGTGAACTGCTTCACCAAAAGAAGTTGAAACAGCTGAAAAGTTGTATTTTCATTCTTTTCTGTCGCTTTTCCGTTGCTCTTTAGAAGGAGGTTGTTTAACAGCCTTAATGTTAGTCTTAAAGGGTGTTTTAACTCCTGAAGCCATTTGAGTGTGGTTAACTCTTAACATAAATCAGTTGAATCTACAGCACTACTGGTGCTGTAGGCTTAACTTGATCACAACACTTGATTATTTTAATGAATATTTATTAACCTGTCGTATAAGACATTTCAGGCAGCATGCAGCGTTTCTGCTGGTAAAGACTGTGCAGTTTTGAGTTCATAATGAGAACACTGACACTCATGGAGTAATAACAATGCCCTCAAGTAAGCTGATACGGCAAATACACTGTCAAGATGTGGTAATGGAATGCTGCGTTTCGGAACAAAGGCCATTCAGAGCAGCAGCTGTTACCTCTGGTAGTATGTGTTTCATACGTAAAACTAAGCTGCAAATTTAGGAACCGCTTTTGAAATGCCCTCCACGCTTAGGTTGAAGCAGTCTGGGTTGGGAATGGCCCCTTTGTATAGCAGCATCTTTGGTAAACAAACACGCCGCCTTGATATTTCCACATCACAAATACTAAACCTGTTCTTTTTTTAATGCGATACTTAGCGCAGGGGGTGTGTTTTGAGGTATCCCTATCAATTATCTTTCATAAATTCCATTTTTACAGGCAAAAGCTTTTATGCTATTGACCCTTACTAGCAGGAGTAGACAAGTTCAGGAGAAGGGGAGGCCCTCAAACAGTGAGAGAACATAGCTGAGGTGCAGCCTTGCCTGCAGGAAGTCCTTCAGGTTCTAAGGGCCAGAAGCTGAGAATCTGTAACAAGAAGAGATGTGTTCCCTGTGCTTTATGTCATGTGACGAATCACTGAAAGAACCATTATCAGACAGGAGGTGCTGAGCCAGATGGACCTGTGTGTGAGCTGGACAGTTTCATGTGCTGCCGCTTGGTAGGATGAATTAATTCTGGCTGGTATTTTGTTTGTGGAGTCTAATTTTGACTAACCAAGGAAAGAGGATTTTCTACTTCATGAACTCATGGGATCTTTTTTATTTAATCTTCCAGGTTCCTTTATGACCTGAGCATATCAATCACGTGATAGTTCTGTGGGCATTTTTAGCATTTCCTATACTGTGACCTGTGCGTGATAATCACTTAGTAGTCACCTCATTAAAGTATACATGAGTGCAAAATGGCCTCTTGTTTTTGCTTTGCAGCCTCGTTTGGACCAAACTAATTCTTCCTATGAAAACTCAGAATTGGCAGAATTGGACAAACTGAGGTTCAGGCATTGCCTTACGACCCTTACAATTCCCAGAAGATGTATAGGGTTTGCAAGAAGACGAATTGGCAGGGGTGGAAGGTACAGATGCGTTATTTTGGCTTTTCATTCCCTTTCAAAGAATTAGAAAGAGAGTTAAACTAACTTTTTTTTTTTCCTTCATTCCCTTTATTCAGGGTTATAATGGACCGAATATCCACAGAACATGATCCTGTCTTGAGGCAGATTGATCCGGAAATGCTGAACAGTTTTTCAAGCTCTTCCCAGACCTTAGACTTTTCTTCTCATTTTTCACGGACCAATGCTTCCAATAAACATTGTGAAAACAGACTGTCCCTTTCTGAAATACTAAGCAATATCAGATCGTGTCGACTGCAGTGTTTTCAGCCAAGGCTACTAAATCTACAGGACAGTGATAGCGAAGAATGTACCTCAAGGAAACCAGGGCAGACTGTGAATAATAAAAGAGTCTCTGCAGCAGCATCTGTAGCTTTATTGAACACCAGCAAGAATGGCATATCAGGTAGGCAAGGATTTGAATTCTTCCAGAACTTAAAATACTGTATTCCGCTGTTTTTGACTTGTGACTGGGCTGTGAACACCTTCAGCAGTGATGTGTACCTAAACCAAAGACACGAGTTAATTATTTTGTATTTCTCAGAGTATATAGAAGTTTTTCCCCACCAGTCCTCTTCCTCTGCTTGTATTACAGCTTCAGTAGGGTGGTGATGAAGTGCTGGACTTGAACATGCATTTTTCAAAGGGTGGATTCCGCTCGTGTGTAACAGTTGCTTAGGAGTGATGGAGCCTTAAAGCCTTCATCTGGTCTCACCTTGTTTAAGGAGAGAAGAATGCTCTGTGTAAATGCAGCAGCAAAGCAGTTGGTTGATTGGAGGGGAGGGTGTGTTTTTTTTCTTTGTTGACTCTTGCTAGAACATCTCTGAAAAGCTCAGCAGGCACGAAAACGTCTGCAAACGACGCATTCTGCTGATACCTGTCCTAGTAAAAATTTTGACACTGGAAGCATCCAGTGATGCACCTTCTCTGTTGAATTTTCAGAAAGTCATCAGCCATTGATTACGTCCGGTAGGAAATTGCCTTTTCCCTGAAGTGTCATCGCTGGCTCTCGGGGCCAGTACAGCCATCTTTCACTAGTCAGCTCCGGGCAAGCAAGACAGCCAGTCACACAGAAACTGTTTTATGGCTTAAACCAACAAATGAACTTTCTTGTAGTATCTTCACAAGAATATAAAATACAAGTAGCACTTCTGAGCCCTGCAGACCCTTTGTTAGCGCTTTGGGTATAGAAGCACTAAAGTTGGTGTGAAAGCCGCCCAAACGCAAGGTTGCTTCAGGCTTACGTTGACAGTCCTTAGGTCACCATGTCATGTACTAGGGGTTGGAATTGCTTAAGTTTGAACATTGTCACTCCTTTATAATCGTAAAAGGATGCGTGGTGCTTTAAAAAGCTGAGTGGTTGGAGAGGTGCCAGAAGGGATCTACTGCCAAGCATCAGCAAGCACCTGAGTATCTTCCTACTCCATTGTGTATGTACAGAATTGGGTATTGTAAAACTGGGTAATTAGATAATACAATGGGCTGATTCCGACTTCTGTAATTAACTTCATATGGGTGTGGAATGGTCCGTCTTTTTTAAAGTCAGTTGCAGGATTGGGTATTTAGTCTTCAGTAACGTACCTTTTAGATTTCGTGTGTGGATATTAAATTTCTTGAAGATAGAAGCAGTTTTCTCTACGTTACAGTTTTAAGACTGAGCATTGGCTGTTAAGTAACTTAGTGTGGTGCTGACATAAGCACAGAATATTTATTCCAGCCTAATACTTTTATAACCTTTCAGTGTAGTCGCTGCAACCTTTTCATTGTTCTCTCTCATGCAGCCATTTGCACAAGGATACTTTTTCTGCTCTGTGAAGAGAACAGACATAATGTGCGTGGGTCATATTCTGTATCGTTTAGGGTTTTGTAAGGAACCTGGAGGTCTGCAGAGTTGTCCCTGTAGCAGAAAGGGGCGGTTTTGTGTGATGGGGCTATAGGTGAGCATCAGGAGATGTCTTGGTAAAGCAGACACCGGAAGTAGAAAGGGGTGCTGTTTGTCAGAGTTGAGGATGTCAGACATGGAGTATGAGCTGTAAGGATTGACGAAGAATTTGCAGGTAGCCCTGTATATACAAGAGCAATAATCCTGCAAGATTCTGTTTGCATGAATAAAGTATGATAACACCACAATAAGGAAAGTTACTTGAAGAGTTAAGTTGATATTTTTTTTGTGGAATTTTCCTGATAATACAGTAACTCTCAATCAGGGATTAGCTAGGTGTCAAACGCTGAGGCTTTGAATTCTGCTCTGGGGAGAATTATTTTTTATTTTTATTCTACCCTGAAGGTGGAGTCTACCTAAAAATTAGGAGACTATTTTGGAGTGGAAGCTGCTCTATCTGTTTTTTTAAGAGTATATGAAAAAAAATGAATGAAGGGTAAAGATTGATGTGATTTGTGAAGTCTCCATACCTGACTTCAGTATAAATGAAGACTGCAGCAGCGGAAGAGAATTCCAGGAGCTGGAAGAAAGATGGTACATGAGAAGAAAACAGAGAACGGCATTTAAGCAGTATATTTGGGGGAAGGGAGGGCTGCATTTTGGTAGGAAACTGCATATACGTAAGAGAAAATGTCTGTCAGCCCTTCCAGATACAGGTAGTACCATCAACGAGAGTAAAACTCCTGAATCATTGGTGCTACGTGGCAAATGGTTGACAAACCTGATACACGCACAAGGACTAGGACTCATGTCCTGCAGGGTTTACAGTGCTGGGGGAGAGAACTAGAGGAAAAGCATAGAGAAATACAGATTTTTAACAATGGGAGAAATATCTTAAAAAATGCATAAAACCAGATCTGCTGGATCTAAGCCACTTTTAGAGGAACAGTAATTAATTTCTGGTTCATAATTTTAGAAATCCCCTGAAGAATACATTTAGATGAGAATGGGCATTGCTCAGCAGCTGAAGTACGTTATGTGGGGGAAAGTATGGTTGTGGAAGACCTTTTTCTTTCCAGATGTAAATTTCAAACCAGATCCTATAATTCTGGTAAAGGACTATGTGCAATAGGCAACAGAGTCCTTCACCAAATAACTGAGCCAGCGAGAGGCACTGCTGTTAGATTCACTCGTTAGTAACTGCTGAGTGAATGTCCCAGGGGCTGGTCAGAGTCTGGCTGTGCATTACATGAGCACAGGTACTATCTCTGCATTTATTGACCTCGTTCTGTCTGGGAGATGATTATTGAAATCGGTTGATTATGTAGCACACTTACCTGTAAGCATGAAGCAGCCTCTAGAGGAGACAATGGCAGTAGTTAAACTGATTGTTTTCTGCTTTTTTCTTCTAGTTTAGAGAAGACGTGGAGTTGCTTGCTTTGGTTTTTGGTGCACAAGAACGTTTAAAGTTACCTCTGCGTTGTGTTTTTCACTTGTATTAGTAAAGCAGCTCATACTCCAGTATTTCCTCAAGTGCCACGCATTGGACAGACACTTCTTTTAAAAATGCACGACTAGTCTCCTCTTGGAAGTGCCTCATCAGTGCGTGAATAAAGAACCACTGTTTCAAGCTGAATTCCTCTCTTGCTCATGTTTGAGAACTGCAAATGGGAAAACTGGATTTGAGGAACTGTAGGAAACAAGGTCACCAAAACAATCAGATCCCTTTGATCAGTTGTGTAAACTTTTTGTAGTCTTACTCACTCTGTCTGGAAAAGTAAGCTGGTCTCTTTGCCGGAGATACCTGCAGAAGGATTCTCTGTTCAGTCTAAAATGAGATAAACGCATGAGCTAAGGGTACAGCTGGCTACCAGAAGATGTTGGTGGGGGGAAGTTACCAGGAGTTTGTAGATAGCACTGCTTACAACAGCTAAGCCCTACTTAACCTGCCTGCGGAATTCCTAGAGGGAAGCTCCGCTGGTTCTTGGACGAGAAGCAGGCTTTAGGCAAAATCTTCAGCGATTTGCAGCAGTCAGTATGTCGCGCTGGGCTGCCAGTCTGCTTCAGCTGCCGGTGCCGATGACCTGCTCAGAGTTACCTGCTTAGTTCCCGTGACCCTGGGTACAAAAGCCAGCTGCAGGTGGTGGCATGCTCAGCTGAAGAATTTTGCTTATGAAACAGGCTCTTGCCTTTTAGAGATATTACTCTGCCCCAGCTGAATACCATGTAGAAGTAATTAATGAAACACCACTCTGGGAGCAGCCTGAAAGATGGTCTTTGATTAAAGGCTTCAAATCTTAAGAGAAGTGACATGATCCAAACCAAAGCTATCGAGGAGGAGAGGAACCTGGAAGACTGAATTTCATGTTGACTTTTTTACCCTGTTCTGTGGTAGTATTTCTGTACAGGCAGTCTGTGGTAAAATAGAAAATCCGGATATATTCAGTGGTGGAAGCTAAAATGCCAGAAAATAGAACCTTTTATAAGTAGCACAGAACACTTGCGCTTAACTGACCTTAAAGGCTACCTTGGGACATCGTAGAGGTTTGGGATTTTTTTTTTTCCCCTAGGACCCTTCAGCTGTTTGATTTGGCAGAAGCAAATGATATTAAATGAGCTAATGACCATCCACTGGTCTCTAACAAGGCTGAGTTCAGGCTGATGACTGAGTAAATACCTGTGGTAGACAGTGAACCAAGGGAAACTGAAACATGTAAAGGCAGACTACGCAATTTTTGCATTACTAGGGTAACCTTCCCTGTGCTTTGTAATAGAGTGTCTTGACTGGTGGTCTGTGTCAAATGGCGAAGGGAGGCTGAAAACACAGAGCTGATAGGTTAAATTCGATCATCGTCTGGTGTAGAGGCTGCTTTCTGAATTACGTCTTTATGCTCATGGAAGAAAGCAGCTTTGAGTCTAGATGAATAAATAAAATACCCCTGAACTGCAGACAAATCGTGGCTACTTGCGGCTCAGTGCAGTTTATGTCTTTGTGTCCTGTAAGCTTCTTCAGAAACGTTTTTATGTAAAACAAAAGACATTCTGGAATGTCTTACCTCACAACTTAAAAATAGAAATACATATATAAGTAATGTTCCATCATGCTGTTCCTGGCTCTCTTGTAATGCACAGAACACTTTGGGAGGCTGTTGTGAGGGAACTTAGCAAGTTCAGCTGACTGAACTTCTAAGTGCTTGTAGGAGCAGGTAAGAATCTTCAAGAGGAAGAAAGTGCAGCTAAATATGAAATAAATTTGACTTAGTAGCATTTCCAACATATTCTGAAATCCATAGAAGCTAGTAGGAGTAACTGTATAAGTCTCCTAACATGGTTGAAGCCTGTTTTAATGATGTAGCAGTAGAGAAGCTTCAGTACGAATTTCCAGACTGGCAGAGACTTAATTTTGGTATTCATTCAGAATGAAATTTCAGGACAAATGTAAGTGTCACAACTAGAAAATGAAAGAACCAGACCCTGAAAGATAGCTAGCATGAAACTGCGCAGAGGTCTCAGTGCCTCTTGGTAAGGCGATACTGCTGTGGAATCCAGGTGTTTGAAACATAGAGCTCTCAGTGAACTGCTGAGAGGTCGTCGATGGGGATCTGTGAGAAGTGAATGCTGATTCTTCAGCGGAAGAATACTGAGAACGGCTTTTCTGACTCCACCGCTCCCTTCGCTTGCTGGGAGTATGATGCTGCTGGGGTTGCGTTAACCTCATTCACATAAATAAACTAATCTATTACGTCACTCTTAAACTCTTACTCTATTTTTTTAAAAAAACCTAATTGGTGGGTAAAGTCCTGTTCAGGTGAAACTGTAGCATTTCCTTCAGGGGGAAAATGAGTGTGAAATGGGAAGGTCAAACTGGATTTGCTAAATAAGCCAAGCTTTGTGATATTTGCAAACGTCTGCTGAGTTCTAGACCTGGAGATGAGCTTTGCCCTGGTGTACAGTCCTTTCGAATGAGGGTTGGTGAAGAACCGTGCACAGCCTGTTTCACTGCCTGAATTCAGGTGGTGCTGTTGAAGTAGGTGTTCTCGCGTGTGGGGCATACGCTTCCTTCACAGAAGGAAGAAAAGGGCAGTAATAGGGACTGTGGGAAGGAAAGCTGTGCAGGAATAAACTCCCAGTGTGCACTGGGCAAGAAGACGCGCAGTGTGCTGCTTCCTTGGCTGTGATTTTTCAGGACTTGCTTGTTCTGTGAAAGCCAGGAAAATAATTGCATTAAGGTTTTGCTTAAAGCTAGTGGCGAGAAAACCGAAGATAGAAACTGCTTTAGGAGTAATGAAAGCTATGAATTCTTTTGTGATAAAGTGACTCGATGCTAACAGAACACAAGAAATACAGCTGGATCTCTCCTTTACGTAAGAGTGTTTGAAAATCTTTGCGAGCATCTTACACAACGTATATCGTCTTCAAGCCCTTGTTACCCAGCGTGGATGTGCTCCTGCATTTTCATTGTACTGGTTTTGTGCGGACCCATTTAACACTGACTTTGCTTTCTCTTCTGTAGTAACAGGGGGTATCACAGAGGAACAGTTTCAGACACATCAACAGCAGCTAGTTCAAATGCAGAGGCAACAACTGGCTCAGCTTCAGCAGAAACAGCAATCTCAGCATTCCTCACAGCAGACACATCCGAAAGCACAGGTAACGCACCCCCAGGGTTGTCATGTGCTGATACCCTCCCTTTTGCATACCATGGTTTTCATCTCTCTTATAAGCCAAATATATATAACACCTCAGAAGACAAGTTTTATATGTATCATGGCTGCATTTTGAAAGTTTAGTAAGAGACTTCATGTTTTACTGTGTCAGTTGTGTCCGCAGAGTCAGTGTAGAAATAGCCAGTGCATGGTGTTTTCACTGGTTTTATCCTCTTTTGTATAAGGGCTCCACAGAGGCTTCTTTATTACAGCTACTTTATGAGGTAATGCATTCTGTGGTGAACAGATGTTCGCTCCTAAAAATCAGTAGCTTCTGAGGGGAAAAACATAGTATTGCTTATTAAATTTGATTCCTTCCCCCTCTGCATCCCCAGTGTTACCACTTCTGTCTTCCAGAAGCAGCGCTTTTTTTTTTTTCTAATGTCTTGCAGGGGAAGAAGATGTTTTTCTGTCGAGCATAGTTTTCTGTTTAGTTTCTTATCAATATAAAAGCTGTTGCTGTTGTCTGTTACTAGGAAAACTACTTTGAGCATATTATCCCTAATTGCTGGTGCCATTTGTCCTTTCCTCTCGCTGTCTTCTGCTTTGATTAATCAGGGAGTCTCTATTGCCATTACTGATGACATTTTCCGTAGGCATAAAGACACGATACCGGAATATTTAAGCAAAGGGAATGTATTTTGGATTTTTAAGACACTCAGAACGTCTATGCAAAATCATTTCCTTAGTTAATATAAACTGAAATTGCAGAATGATCCGTTCCACCATTTCAAGGTGTCTTCCCAGTACTTACCGTTCTTTCTGAGAAACTGGGCTAACAGAAGGTGTGTACTTCAGAATGTGGGGGCAGTTACGCTGTGAGAATGGATGTACCATCAGTACTGAAAACTCCTTAGATGTGCAGTGTATATTTGCCTGGAGACAGAAGAGAAGAGGAAACCTTAGGCATAGTCATTTTCTTGGAGGAAACTTCTCAAACACACAGAATCACAGACTGGTTTGGGTTGAAGGGACCTCCAGAGCTCCCCCAGTGCAAGCCCCTGCAGGGAGCAGGGACATCTGCACCCAGAGCAGGGGGCTCAGAGCCCCAAGGGCCAACCTGACCTGCGATGGTGCCAGCGATGGGGCTGCTCCCACCTCTCGGGGTAGCCTGGGCCAGGGGCTCACCACCCTCACAGTGAAGAACTTCTTTACATCCAGTCTAAATCCACCCTCTTTCAGTTTAGAGCCATAACCCCTTGCCCTTGTCCTATCACTGCATCCCCCTGAAAAAGCCCCTCCCCATCTTTCCTATAGCCCCCTTTAAGTACTGGAAGGCCACAGTAAGGGCTCCCCAGAGCCTTCTCTGCTCCAGGCTGAACACCACATCCTGAAGTGATCTGTCATGCCAAGAGCTGCATTTGCCCTTGACTGGCTGAATGGGGCAGGACTTGCTCAGCACTCATTTGGACGCTAATTTTCAATCTTTCCTCAGACTTGTGCTATGGAAATACTTACTGTTGGGGTACGTTAGATTACATCTAGGAGATGTATGTATTTATTTGCTGCTAATGGTGCATTATAGCAAAGCTAATGTCATATTTTGTTTTGTACTTGGATAAGTATAAAGATTTATTTCTTTTCATTTTGATTTTCATTCCCACAGGGCTCCAGCACCTCTGACTGTATGTCAAAAACCCTCGATTCAGCCAGCGCTCACTTTGCTGCCTCCGCAGTGGTTAGTGCACCTGCCCCAAGTCGCAGTGAGGTAACGAAGGAACAAAACACCAGCCACAACAATATTAATGGTGTTGTCCAGCCTTCAGGTGATGATCGCTTAAAACTCGTGGTCTAGTGTGAGCTGAGAATGTGCCAACTGATCTTGATTCTGATTTCTAAAATATATTAACTGATAGTTTTAAATACTGCTCTTTAAAATCGCATTGGTCAGTGCGCTAATAAATCTACCAAGTGCACTTTCTCATTGGAAGAGCATTGTTTCTGTTCTGTTTGCTTTTGTAGGCCTTTCCTTTTCCATAATCTGTTGTGATCAGAAGTGTAAGCGACAGCATTGTAAAAACAGAGAATATGTAATTAAAAATCAATTGCTTAAAACATTGCTAAGTACTTTAAGAAGGAAACAGAAAAGTTACTTCATTATTTGGTCATTATCTCACCTACGTATTCAGACAAAAATATCCTAATCAACCAATTCTTGATTTCTTTTGATCGTTCTGTAAGTTTCAGGTGTCATTGCTTGGGGAGGGGCTTTTCAGCAGGGGCTGTTGGGACAGGACAGGGAGTGATGGGTTTAAATTAAGAGGGAGATTCAGGCTAGAGAGAAGGAAGAAATTCTTCTCTGTGACGGTGGTGAGACACTGGTCCAGGCTACCCTGAGAGATGGGAGCAGCCCCATCCCTGGAACCGTTCCTAGGAATGGTTTTAAACTGAAAAGGGGCCAATTCAGACCACAGAGAAGGAAGAAATTTTTTTATGTTGAGGATGATGACTCCCTGGCCCAGGTTGCCCAGAGAGGTGGTAGAAGCCCCATCCCTGGAAACGTTCCAGGACAGGCTGGACCTTGGGGCTCTGAGCCCCCTGCTCTGGGTGCAGATGTCCCTGCTCCCTGCAGGGGGTTGGACTGGGGGAGCTTTGAAGGTCCCTTCAACCCAAGCCAGTCTGTGATTCTGTGATTCAGGGCAATGTGTAGATGTTGGCATTTGCTGCCTTCCCCCAAACCTCCCATGTCAGAAGGCAGCAGTGTTCGTCATTCTGGTGCAGTCACCGTGTTGCCGAGAGCCAAATGCTCTTTGGCATTTGACTGCTGTAACAAATAAAAGCCTTTTAGAGTAATTTGCTGTTTTAACAGCTAAAGATGTGATTAGTTTTATAGACCTTCTGCCAGGCTGGGTTAATGAGAATACAAAATGAATAGAGGAAGAAAAGACACAACTGAATAAAATCAATATACTGGAGGAGTTCCAGGACAGAAGAGATCTGTGTACACTTCTCTACAATCCTATCTGAGAGGCTGGTGTTTGGAGGGGCACGAGGCAGGGCACCCTGCTGATGGGTGGTACCCAGCTTTATGGCTGAGGAAAACCACCGCAAATATGCGGCATCTGAAACGAGACAGCTGTTACTGTTCTGAAGCTGTGGCCATGATGCAGCTTTTCTTGTTTGGAATGGAAAGACCTGTAAATTAGGGGATGTTAGCTGAAAGGAGGTGTGTTCCAGGAATGAGAAGCTAGAGGAAAGCATATCTAGTTCCCCCCTGATGAAAATAAGAGCAGTGAAGAGCAAGGATACCAAGCTGGAATCTGAGAGCCACTGGTTGGAATGTGTGCTGTGAAACCAGAAGTTTCTCTCAGTTCAGGAGCACAAACGGAGCACTGCAGCATAATCTGGAAGGAGTTTTCTCCTTTGCCTAGTCTTAGATCCCTGGTTTTGCTGCCTTGAAAGAGACTGGTCCCCGGGACCTCTTTATGTCGGCAGCAGAACAAGGCAGGAGGTGGTTCAAAGCAGCAGAATCTGGCTTCACAGTTGGTGTCTGAGGCTGCCTGGTTGCCGGTTCAGTTTACTTTCATGCGGAATGTTGCCCCTGTAATTTAAAGCACCTGAAGTGAGGTGTATGAAGTTGGGCAATATAAAAGTTTTTGTTGTACGGTAACTTCTTTCACTGTCTGATGTTCTTGTGAATGAAAAACCCATGAAATACTTCTGATGTTAACTGGAGATATGTTTACTTAAAGCTTTGCCCTTGAGGTTAGTCTTTGGCTTTGAATCTGAGCAACAGCATCTTTTTAATTAACAACCTTTGTTTTGTAACAGGAACCTCCAGAACTTTGTACTCCACCAACATGGCTTTATCCTCCAGCCCAGGGATTTCAACTGTACAGCTTGTAAGGACAGTCGGCCACACCACCACAAACCACTTAATCCCAGCATTGTGCACAAGCAGCCCGCAGACGCTTCCCATGAACAATTCTTGCCTGACAAACGCGGTGCACCTCAACAACGTCAGTGTTGTTTCTCCAGTCAATGTGCATATCAATACAAGGACTTCAGCACCATCGCCAACAGCCTTAAAACTTGCCACAGTCGCTGCCAGTATGGACAGAGTGCCAAAGGTAACTCCTAGCAGTGCCATCAGCAGTATAGCAAGGTGAGTGTGGGGCAAGCTGGAGCACTTTGAAGTTTGGTTGTGCTGCGTAAATGTCTCCATAGATGTGCCCAACTCTGCACCAGAGAGGATTGGTTCCACTGCTGAGACACTTCTCAGCGTAGCTTCAGCCTCACACGCGTCCAGCCGCTGACAGCTTCAGCGTGGCTGTGACAAACCGCGAGAGTGGATTTTGTGGATTTACCCCCAGATCATTTGCACTGATTTTAGGGACCAGGAGTCCTGGGAATCTTCCAGTGGGTTTCAGATGGCTCCTTGATTTTAACCAGTTGCCTTTGTCGCTTTCAGGGAGATTCTGTCCAACTCTCCCTGTGTTGTGTCCATAACTCTGCATGCCCCTGTTGTAAGGTGGAGGCTGGCACGTTTTATTGTACCTATGGATGCATTCATCATATATACACGTAAAATACCAAAGAGAGAGGCACCAGCCTGCACCTCGCGTAGGTAGAGGGATACCCGTTCTCATCGAACAGCAGCACTGTTATTTCTGGCTGCTTAGGAGATGTTTCACCGGAGGGGCAGGAGCTTGCAACTGGCTAGGTTTTCAATAAGTGACAGTATCTGGGCACTGGTTTTAGGCTCTGCTGGATTGTGTGATGGTTAAAAAAAAGAAAGGCACATTTGCTTATGAATTAGAAAAATGAAAAAAAAAAAAGGCTCTTAGCCAGTGTGGGTTATGGATGATTTCATACCGCTTCTGGAGAGGTCAGAAGGAGCTTTGGGAGACGGACAGTTGCACGTGTAACTGAGTCACTGCATATATTCAGAAAAAGGTATTTTTAAATTGTGATCATGCCTTAAAGCATAGTTTTGTATCACTGATGCGTTTAGGTCTTACTTCTTCCCTCAAGTCAGAGGGGTGTTTCGAGTCATGTCAGCAAATGCCTTGAGAAGTGCCACCGTAGCTGAGAAGGTCTTGGGCTTCTTCACAGACGCTCCTGTTGGCCCTGTGACTGTCTAATGATTTCTTTTCTCGCAGAGAGAACCATGAACCAGAGCGGCTGGGTTTAAACGGCATAGCAGAGACCACAGTAGCCATGGAAGTGACATAACCTCGACCCAGCGTCTCGACCTGTGCTAATGGTGTAGTCGTTTATATTCCACCTGAATGCAAAATGCAGCACTCTGTGGATCACAGAGAACTCAAATGGACCTAAATGGACTATCATTATATCGGGTATTAAGTCGATATATAATGTAAATTTTGTAAAATTGGGAAAATCACTACCTTGTAAAATAGTTTATTTGTATCATCAATATTATTTCTGTTACTTGAATAGTAGATATTCATCATCATGCTTTTGCACTTGAATTTGCAACTGAATGGATTAAAAAATAATTCTTTAATGGGATCATGAGCATGAAATGGGATCCTGCATCACTTGTTTTAACTATTTATTTTGCCATGTTTACATTTTGTATCTTGTACAAATAAATCCAACTTTGTGTCTAAAAAAAAAAGTTAAAGATTCATAGCTAGGAGACAAAATTCTTGTAATTTTTTTCTAAAGGAAATGTAAAGTTTTCACTTGGTTCATTTTGTTTCACAATTTGACTAGATGGACTTTTTGGTAAATACTTTAGTGGCATTTCACTGTCAAATATGAAGTTCAAGGCAAAATAGTATTTTCTATTACTGTGCAGGGGAAAGGGATGGATCGATACATGCAAATTTAATGTAGTAACTCACTTTTCCATATATTTTGAATGTATATTTCTATTTATAATACCAGTTTATAAAAAAATAATTACACAGGAAAAAGAAACTGACTGGGAAAATTATGCGTCTAGCACATTGAAAAGTGTGCGGATATGAGAAAATTTTCAACTGATGACATTTTATCTGAAGACTGCATATTTTAACCGGCTTTAAAACTGTAACACACCACATAAAGGATATTTTACCAGGTATGTATTGCATTATATATCATTGCAATAATTAATTATTGGATGTCTAGATATCGAGCCATCCCAGGTGGTGGGGGGGAGGGAGGGTTGTGGCAAGATTGTCTTTTCAATTTTGGAGAGTTTTCCTGTGGCTACAAGGCAAGTAACGGGTTGGAAAAAGTCTGACTGTAAGCGTTGGACACCTCCGTAGTGTAGTGTTTTAGTGACTTTTTTTATACGGTTCTTGTAAATTAGATACGTGTAGTGGTGTTTCAGAATGTTTGTTTATGCACTAGTTCAGACAACTTTCCCTGTTACTTGTTCTTGATAAGTGAAAACTGCAGGGAAATAAAAATACATATCAAAACATGGACATGTTGCATATGTGGTTATTTCACAGTGTGCCGGCAACGCAGGTGGAAACCTTAGGGGCCCCTGGTGGCTTTGGGGGAGCGTGACCAAAGCAAACACACTTTTTGTCCGAAAGCTTTCAGTTCCTGTGGTTATTTCCTGTGCTTGCGGTACCCGGTGGGGCACTTGGGACTGAGAGCTGGGAGTAACCAGCACGAGAGGGTTTCTTGTTCTGCCAGAGAAACTTCAGGTGTTACTTCGGGCGATTCGCTGGAATTTTCTGCTGTTTGGTTCTCCTCCTAATGGTGATGATGTTTCTGTGTGTCCCTGGGGATGTTGACCACTCCCAAGGAAGTCAGGACACGATGTTGCCTGTATGTCATGCAGTCAGCGTGGTGTTCCTCTTGGCTTTTTATATATAAAGAGCTATTTTTAATCTCAGCTGTGTTTAAACGTGTTTTGTTTTACCTTCTGTAAGTCAAAAATTGTGACAGTTAAAAACACTTGCAGAGCTTTAAATACCAGGAGCTTGTCAGAAACTCACATGTCTAAAATCAACTATTTTTTGCTTAACCAAAGCTTTAATTTCAGTGTGAAGTTTGCAGGGCAAGATGATAATTGATTCTGTCTGCTGAGAAGTCATTTCTTCTGGGTGTTAAAGTTGTACACTCGGCAGAGGACAGCTCCCACCTCTGCAGTACACATTTCTCACTGCAAACGTAGTCACGGTAAAGGGGACTGGGAATGTCTTGATTGCTGTATATCTGTGGCTCGGTGTAGTCTAATCCTCATCTAATAACCTGAAAAGCCTTTAGCTGGAGCTTCTGACTTGTGATAGATTGTGGAAGAACGTGAGGTGGAGAACAGGATTTCATCAGCTCTGCAGGCTGTGAAGGTTAGTGCCGGGTGGTGAATGAGTTTCCTCTGGAGGTTGGCATTGACGTCGCTTTCTGTAGAGTAGGACTGTAACAGTCGTCTGAAGAATTTCTGGCAATTAATTACAAGCGCAAGAAGGGTAGAGTGACGAGTAATACCGTAGTCCACAGAAATGTTTGTTACAAAAAAGGGAATACTGTTGGAAAATCTTGTGCTTCCTCCTGCCACGGGTGTGCGCAGGGAGCACCAGTGACTGAGCTGGTTTGTACGCTGACTTAGAAGTGTGTGTGAGGAACCGATCTGTTACCAGTTCCCTTAGTTAACATCACACATGTCTGCACTAGGATTGGAATGGTGGTTTCTGGCTCCTTACGTATGAGGGAGGGGTGTTCTGGTAAGGGGACTGAGTGTAGTTTATCTACAGCAGTTTATGTTAGACTGTCCTGTAACAGGCAGAGTTCTCCCTTAAATAGCAGACACTAGAAAATGAGGATTCTTTCTCTAATAAGGTTTATCCAGTTTATTCAATCTGCAGATTGACTGGAGTTTTGGGACGTGTTTAGTTGTAGGCGTCTTGTTTCCAGTTCTGCTGTGGGGCTTTTCTTCCCCTTTCCAAACAGCACCTAAACCCTATCCTGTGCTACTTCTGTCTAATCCTCTGCAGAACACTCTGTATGCAGGTTCCCCCCAACCCCCCCAAACAAGACAGTGGTTTCTTTTCCTTCCCTGACAGTCTGTCTTCCTCCACTATCTCCTCCAGCCCCTTTGAGAATAACAGAAGTGTTTCCTATTTCCTTATTACAGTAACTCTGATTTTTGAAGCAGAATCCACAGACAGCGCAGCCTGCCAGGAGGGGACAGATTTATCCTGAGGTGGACTGGGCATCTTGCTCGCAGCTAGTCAGCCTTCCTTGGTGTCCAGTGCCAAGTGCGGGAGGAACTACTCAGCCGTTTGGAATAGAGCGTCCTGACAGAAACTTACATCCTTAAACAGGAAAGCTCTGACGGCTACAGCAAACCGCACACTCTTCAGACAGGATGGTCATCTCAACAGACTTCCTGGATTTGACTTCAGGGAAACGGTTTCAAGTCTCACTTCCCTATTTCGTCTGCTTTCAGGTTTTGCAATATTTAGACTTACTCTTAGAAGGATGGAGAATAACTACGGTAGCGTGTCTTCACAGTCAACTGCTACATGGGAAGAAAAACGGCAGAGCGTCTCTGACGGGGAGAGGAGCTGTTTGCTGTGCAGCAGCAGACCCGGGCAGTACAAGTTGGGTTAGCTCTTGAGATCCAGGTGTTCACGTTTGAACAAGACACGAGGAAGAGAATGGGTTCTCTTCTGATCTAACCAGTTAATTATGTGGAAAGCATGAGACATGGGCAATTGCTGTCCAAGAGCCAGAGCAGGCCTGGGCCAGATCAGTCTCCCAGGAAAGCCACCTCCTAGGACCAGTCAAGGTGAAGACAGTGGGGTGTTGGTGTGTGGAGCCTGCCATGGAACCACGTGTGCAGCAGCCTGGAAGATGGGGGCTTTCTCGGGGGAAGAGCAGGCAGTGGGGGGTCAGGGCAGTGTTTTGGGAAGCCATGGCAGACCCACAGGGAGGGCTGTTGTCACCCAGTAACTGCAGTTTAAAGAAAAAGGAGTTGGAATAGAACTAAAACCTGAAGACTGGAAGGGAACAACAGTGAAGCAGCCAAACTGCTTCCTGCAGGTGGGCTGTGCCTGCTCCTTTCTCCAAATACCAGTGTCATCTTCCCGTTGGTGCTGCATTCGTGGTGGTGTTTTAAGGGGGGGTCCCTGGACCGACCAGGAGAACTAAATCACATAGTACAACCCAGCACCCCGCCCCACTGTCGGCGCGAGGGGATGTACAGGCGAGAAGAGACATGGTGGCCCAACGTTTCCTGTGCAGAAAGTCTTGGGCCCTGCGCCTTTCCCCTGTGTCCCCGTTAACGCCGCGCTTCTCCTAAAGGTACAATTGTTTCTGAGACTAAGAATGGGAAAATCTGCTCAGTCCAACCTGGCTCCAATCCGTTACGCTGTGGTTTAACTCTAATACAAATGTAATTACACAGGGGAGGATAATGTAGAAAGATCAATTAGGGAGCAAGGGGCAGATGAAGGAGGGAGGCAATTAATTAAGGCTACACTTAGCAGATCAGAGACCGCTTGTAACAGAACACATCTACCAGCCTGAATCCTCTCATCTGGATGGAGCACATGACCGCTTCCTTCGAGTCCTGCTGAGAAGACTCTGACCACAGCACCATACCTGGCAAGATCTTACCTGTTCAGGCACGTCTGCAAAGATGAACGAGTTGTTGACCTCTCCTGAGGACAGCGGGAAGAAGCTTGTGGGGCAGAAGATGACCAGCTGAGCCAGGCGAGGCAGGTAGTTACACTCTCGGAACCTCCGGAGCAGTTCAGGCTGGTTTTTGATGGAGAAGCGAGCAGTGGTGTAGCCCCGGTGCCGGGCTCGTGGCAGCTGGCGGCAGAGCGGTGGCAGCAGCCGGGTGCTCGCTTTCCCAACACCGCTGTTCATGCCTCACCGACTCTTCCTGAATTGATGTTGTTGCACTGAACCCTGCCCCAGGGATAAAGCGGTGCTTAAAATAACCTCATCCCCCATCTTCCTGGTGATGATCTGCCTGGACTCGACATGCTGTCTTTAAATCGGCAGCTTTGTAAGGGACACCAGAAGGTGGCATCATCTCCCTGTGATGGTGTTTAACTCTTTCTGCATCTTCACGCGTCAAGGTGACAGGTTTTGACGGTGGACTTGCTCTTCCTCACAGCGAAATTTGCTGTGGAGGCTTCGCTCTGTGGTTGGTTTGTTTTTGGGTTTTTTTATTTGTTTTGGTTTTTTTTTTGTGGGGTCAGACTTTATCATTGCTTTATAGCTTCTGGTAGTTAAGACAAATCTTATCTCTCCCCACCCCCCGCCAAGTTACAGTCTGTTTATTTGGGTTATATGGAGTAACCCGAAAGAAAGGGTTGTAACTTGAAAAAATACTTTGAACATTGAATAACTGACTAGAACATTTTGCTGTTTTATACAGTGATAAAAATGGATTGACTGATTTTTAGCAAACCCGTGTTTATAGGTGGGTTACACGGTAGATATGACTGTGCGTAATATGAACAATTTATATGAAGGCTGAGATTTATGTGTGTACTTAACATACTCTGTGTGTACTACTGACGTGTTTTGTAAATCAGGAACAGGGGCTGCCCACTCCCACTCTCTGCTAGCAGAGCCCAAACACAGAATATCAGAATCGTTTGGGTTGGAAAAGCCCTTTCAGCTCCTCGAGTCCCACCATTCCCCCAGCTCTGCCAGGTCCCCTCTGCCCCCTGTCCCTCAGCAGCACCTCCACACGGCTGGGAAACCCCTCCAGGGATGGGGACTCCACCACTGCCCTGGGTGGCCTGGGACAGGGAGGGACAACCCCAACAGGGAAGAAATGGCTCCTCAGGGACAACCTCGACCTTCACTGGATTTCAGCTCCTCGAGTCCCACCATTCCCCCAGCTCTGCCAGGTCCCCTCTGCCCCCTGTCCCTCAGCAGCACCTCCACACGGCTGGGAAACCCCTCCAGGGATGGGGACTCCACCACTGCCCTGGGTGGCCTGGGACAGGGAGGGACAACCCCAACAGGGAAGAAATGGCTCCTCAGGGACAACCTCGACCTTCACTGGAACAACTGGAGGATGGTTCCTCTCATCCTGTCACTTGTTCCTGGGGAGAAGAGACTGACCTCTACCTCAGGTCTCCCCTGAGCCTCCTTTGCTCCAGGTTCAACCCCCCCAGGTCCCTCAGCCGCTCCTCAGCGCCTTGTGCTCCAGGCCCTGCCCCGGCTTCATTGTCCTTCTCTGGTCACGCTCCAGCCCCTCAATGTCCTTCTGGCAGCTAGGGGACAAAACTGAATCCGGGATTTGAGGAGCAGCCTCCCCAGTGGCTGGTACAGGGGTTTGCTCACAAGTCTCTGTTGACTGGCTAGTTCCAACTTCATCAGTCTTTGACTTCCTTTATTGCTGCTCAACACTTCACACTCTGTCTTTCTAAACCATACCCCGATGCTCTCCTAACAGTGTCCTCTGGAGCCTGTGAGCCATTAGCCAGCCTGGACATTTAAAATTGTTTTTTGTCACAGGGATCCCAGCCCTTTCGGTACTTCCTGGAAGAAATCCTTTACCACCCCTCTGTCCACAGAGCTGTCTCAGCACTGATGACATGAGCATATCATCAAATTTCGTCTTGATGGCCGCTGCTGAGACACCAGGATCAATGGAATCTCCATTAACGCCGCTCCCCCTGCTGATACGTTCCACCCCTGGTCAGCACTGTGTCTGTTCACTGTGCTGAATTGGTAAAGACAGCAGAAATTCAACCTTGCTGTGCTTTTTCTCCTGAAGCTCCTCCCCAGCTCCAGCACTTGCTCCTGGAGGGCAGCAGCAATGAAGGGAATCGATGCTCCTGTGGCTCTGTGGGTAGGAGATTGGTTTTTCCCTTCTGCAGTGCCCGGGTGTCGATTCCCCTATTTCTGTGGGGTCTCTCCATCAGAATCCATACTCGGAACCTTGATCCCACACCCCCTTCTTGGCTTTCTGGAGAGCTGGGCTGTACCAGCGTCTCCCCTACAGAGGAACGGAATCCTTGTTCTCTTATGGCCATCCCCTTCACCCCGGTCTTCATGGAGGGGGTTTGTCACTGCTTTTGGAGACCTCCGACATCGTGGGCTGTTTAGTGAACTCTCCCAGCTGAGCTTGGCTCAGCTTGGGAATTTCTTCAGGAAAAATCAGAACTGGCTGTCAAACCACAGCTGATCTGCCAGGGGGATCCAAACCGCGGGCTTTGGGTTTAGCTGGAGAACTTGCCGCAAAAGGAGGAAAACGAGATGACATCAATGTCCACTCTCTTTACTTTTGTGGAACTGGTAGAAAGAAATTCTCTTGTGTTCTGGAGTGCGGTACCAGCCTGAGGAGGTTCTGCTCGCCCCTGAACCTGGCTGAAAACCGATGTTCCTAGAGGCCGCTCAGCCCAGCAGTCTGGTAGTAAGTAGTAAAAAAAGCAGCTTTGTGACAACAGCCTGTTGTCGATGACACAGACAATGGGGAAAGGGGGCTCTTCAGTGCCACCTCACCAGCTGCGGATCATACCTACCCCCACGGGAAAACAGGGTGTCCTCTCCTGCTCCAAAATGAGATCACAGAGAAAAATACAGATGAATTCGTCACCGCGGTTGTCTTTCGTGACTAAGCCCCTACATGTCATGACTAACGAATTTGCCATTCAGCTTGAAACAGAAGAGAAATAAAAGGGTCGGATAACGGCTAATCCATGGGAATAAATCACATTATATAACAATGTCTTGTCACAGGCCGCACATTGCTAACCCCCTGATGGAACGGCTGGGGAGAGGGGCACGAGAGCCTGTGTGACCCCTTCTCACGTCCACATGGGCCGTGAGGACAACCCCTGTGGCTGGCAGGGAAGGAAGTGGCTGTGGAGACCACCCTCGCTTACTTATGTGACTGAGGCTGATGGAGGGAAACTGCTCCTCTGTCCTAAAGGAAGCTGGCTTCAGGAGTGGCTGCAGGCCAGGGGCTGTCTGCAGCTTCCCAGAAGATCTCAACAGTTGTGGTGTTCATCTTCAAGCGGTCCAGGCTTCTTGCAGGGAGAAAATGATGGAGGAGGCGATCGAATGCGCCACATTAGACTGTCTGAACCAACTTGAATCCAGTGGAGTGAACGGCCTTGGCACAGAGTGGGTAAGCTGCAGGTATTTTTAGCCGATGAAGAAGGGACATTGTCAGAGAAGGAGGGGGAGGGAGGAGGATGGCACCCCCCAGGCTCCAGCCACTGCTTTTCCCAGATGCTGATTCACTGACTGCATGGTGACAAACTTCTTGTAAATTTGCCAAGGTCAAAGCCACTCCCGGAGATACTGTTGCTTCTGCTCTTTCGCCCAGAAAACGAGGGTGGTAGGATGGGGTGCTAGCGTGACACCCCAGGAACAATCTCCCTTTAACCTGGTTATAGCCCTGGCTTGCGTCTCCGGTCCCCTCTCCTGCTTCTGTCTCGTTTTCCCTTGGAGAGCGGCATCAGCTGGAGGCCTGACCCGCAACCTTGATAAGGGCGCAGACAAAGCCCGGTGCCAGCCCAGCACCTGCTCCCCGGGGGGCGCTTCGGTCTGCAGAACGGCATCGAG
>NW_010432589.1:4415-6476 GCF_000710305.1 Buceros rhinoceros silvestris | reverse complement strand
GTTCCTCCCTGCGTGCTGCTTTATAACCTTAACACGTAACAGTGCACCTGACCCTCCTTTAACCAATTAAATGCGGGGTTAAAGTACTTGCAGGGAATAATTCCCATTTGTCCAGAACTCAAAACAAGAAAGTTTCAGCCCAAACCAGGAAGTTTAGCCCAAACCGGGACAGTTGACAAGGATTGAGATAGTCCCTAAATTAGGAAATAGGAGACATCAACAAAGAATTTCACTTTAGGTAGAACTGGGAGTAAGAGTAGAACCTCATTTTTTTCTGTACTTAAAAGGGAGCCCCAGAGTACTGCCAAATCTGGAGAAGACATTAGTATTCAAACTGAAAATCTTCCATGGGGACATACACAGTCATCAAAAAAACAGGGCCATGCTCACTGCTTTAAGCGGACACAGCTCTTTGTATTTCAGGGCATTAATTCTCAGTTAAAAAGTGAAGTGTTCCTCTCTGCATCACGGAAGAATTGTCAGCTCACAAAACCACCATTCCCTCCAGCACCCTTTGTGTGTGTGCCAATTTTCAGGGAGTAATCATAGTTAAGACATCAGGTATCCTTCCTCCGACTGGCAAGGTGTCACAGCTCACTGCACTGAAGGGCTCTGCTTCCTGTAACGGGACTGTTGACCCACACCTTCTGGTATCACTGCTTGACTAATTCCATCTAGCTGACAGGCCTCTAGCACTGGAACAGGTAAGCCCTGAGTGCACTGGGACTCATGGACTAGGACAAGAACAACTGCGTGCTCCACCCTCACCACAGTACTCTCCACTTCTCTGTGAGGATTTCCCCAACCCTTGCAGTAAAAAAGAAAAAGATCAGTTGGTGACTCCATCAACAGCTAAATTTGTTGTCCATTATGACTGCAGGTACATAATTTTAGGCATATTTTGAACTTCATAGAAATCCTCATAGATCAGCCTTAAGTCTGAGGGACTCCTCAGACACAAAGACCCAAATATGCAGTGCATTATAGCATAACTGAGATACCAGCAACAAGGAAGGAAAAGTTCACATCACCCTCACTGCCAGGGGAAACCCACCATGGAATGATGGACCCTCCAAGGTAGTGAAAGCGTGAACATGGAAGTACAACAAAATTTTCTGTCATTCCTCATGGAGAAGGAATTAGTTAGAGCCAGGATGACTAACAGGAAATCTTGCATGCTCATCATCCAAGCTGAATGTACAGCATGATTAGGAAGCACTTCAGCCTCCAGAGCTGTTTTTTACAAGAATGAAAAATCATCAAAGGACACTAAATACTTACAAGACGTTTTAGCAAAGCAAGTGTCATCATTCCATGCATCTTGCTCTAACCAAAAAATATTCACCTTGATAAAAAGGCCCTAAAAATTATGCCTTTCTGAGTTCATCAGCAAAGCACTAAGTGGCTGAGAAGCAGTTACCAAGAACTGCAGCAACTCATTTCTGAACACGATCAGGCAGATGCTTGGTACACACAGGTAAGTATTTGATCATGGGACTACAGTCAAGTATTTGTGCAGTCTGAAACGCAGTTTCTTGTATTTGAGCTGTGCATATACTCATTAAGAAACTGATTTGTAACAGTATTTGTCCTTCAAAAAAAGCAATGTCTTCATGAAAACTTCCTTTGTCTAAGCAGTACAACCCTGACTGAGGCTGGAACACTTCACTGCAATTCAAAACAAAGACAAAAGTGTCATGACACAAGAATTAGAAAAAATATATATCCATTTTTATTCCTCTTACCAGCTACATTTGCAAAGCAGTAAGTGTGGTAATATCAAGTTCTGAAGCAGAGAAATAATGTAATATTTATAATGTCTCCTTTGCTTGTCAGTCTCGAATTAGAAAGAATTTTCCAATGTTAACTGAACAATAGCAAATAACACAAATTGTTAAGGGAAGCAATTTATAAACTAAGGACCATCATGAGAATATCTTCACGAACATCTGGGAAGACATCAGACTCACAGTACACTTTTCCTAAGTCCTCTTGTTCTGTGACAAAAGCATACACCACATTAAACATTTGCATTTATATACAACTTCTGCATCTGTGTAG
>NW_010432589.1:3921-4300 GCF_000710305.1 Buceros rhinoceros silvestris | reverse complement strand
GGAGCCTGGCAAATATTTTATTGTTTCCTGCTGTTATCTGGCTGTGAGGTCCCACTCATGATACATGCATGTGTGAGCTTGACTCTCACAACTGTCCTGAAAAAGAAAACAACCCAGATATTTCTATGCAAAGTCCCAGTCTGAGATGTTACAGGTCAAGTTTACTGAATTTTTCTGGTTTTTACCACTCCATCACATACACACATACTAGATGAACCTTCACCTTTATGGAGAGTGAAAAATCTCTGCCATATGACATTGTACCTACTGCAGCTGCCAGGTTCCCCAGAGCCGTTTCCCATGGCTGTCACTTCCTTGTGCCCCAGGCATTGCTCCCAGACAATGTGGCCTCCTGCAGCACCCACGAAGCCACCCTGTC
>NW_010432589.1:0-3795 GCF_000710305.1 Buceros rhinoceros silvestris | reverse complement strand
TCCCCAGAGCGGCTGCCTCAGCTTCCTCTGACATGCACGAGCAGGCTGGACTCCTTAGGAAGGAGCCTGCAGGGGATGTGTGTGTTCATGGCCACGCCATGAGGATTATTTTAGTTGTACATCTCAACATAAATAATTACTCAACCATGTGCAGAGGTAATCTGCTGCACTCTGATTCAGAAGCAGGCATAGGCTGTAACACTGCTCTCTTGCTATTTGATGAGTTAGCATCAGCAGATCAAAAGAGTTAGCAAAACAGCGCTAAAGATCACTGCCAGAATAGACTTTTAAAAACAATACAGAAACAATTCGGGGAGTAAAATCAATTCCCATTGTATTACACAATAAATAAATATCTAATTATAATAAGTTGCTGGGCTTTCAGACTGTTAGACAGGACGCTGCTGTGGAGGTCAGTGCTGATCACTAGTGCTCAGGGTCCCAGCAGGCTGCTTAGCATGGCTATTAGAAAATTGCCTATCTATCTCATTAAATTATAGCATAATTATGGATAGAATCCCACAAACCTGGCAACATTGCTTACAGTCAATGCCAACCAGAAGAGATCAGGATTGAAATAAATCATACAAAAAAAAAGAAATGAGAAAGAAGAGAGTATGCCTCTCTGTATGTATGCCTCACTGTATGCCTCCAGAGGTAGTTGGTCAGAGTATCTAGGACATAACTGCATGTTATATTTTCATAATGTGATTTTTAATGCTAAAGAGGATAGCTCTTTCCCATTGCATGTTGCTCATTCCCATTCATGCAGTATCAGTCACCACCCCTTTGAAAACAGCAGGCTGGAGGTGTAAGAAAGGGGTAGCTGGTGTCAGTGTGGCCAGAAACATTTTAAACCAGCTCTGCTGCTGAAAACCGTAATAAAAAATTACATCATTATTCTTTACAGAAAAAGTGACTTAGCAGTCTTGACCTGAAATGGATTCCTTCTTCACTTAATCATGTCACGGTGCTGACAGCATAGTCCTTAAATAACACACAGATGCTTCAGAGAAACAAGTGTGCATGTGTCAGACAGGAAGAGATGACTACAACAATTTCTGTGCTAATTGTAGGGTACACTTGCAATGCTTCTAAGTTGGGCCAAGGATATAAGCCACAAAAAGAGCACAAAAACAGCAAAAGTAGGTAAAAAATTTAAGGAAATACAGAGTCATTGTGCTGGATCCAATGGAAATATAAGGCATGAGACTCACGGGCGTTGCAATAGTTGAACTTGACAATACCAGTTCACTCTTTTCCCACAGCCCTCTCCAAGCACACAGTTCATCAAACCAGAGGTATCAAGTCCTAGATGTTGAGACACTGGCTTGGTAATGCCAGGTGAAATAACAGTCTTCTGGTCAACTCGTCTTGTCAACTCCACTTGTCTAACTATCCAGAAGGCTTCTGGTCTGCCCCAGGAGAAGCAGTTTCCTTCTTAAATTCATTTTCTTTCCTGTCTAAGAAAAAATATATGTATCTGCTGAAACTGACCAACAGGAATTCATTAAAAGCGTGGGGAAAGACACATTGCTAATTCAGGCTCTAACCCACAGGCTTGCACGTAAGCGACATGCCTGCTCACCCCAGCTCTGGATCCAGTTTTGGGGCTGTCTTTCCATTATAATAGGAGTTGCTTGTGAGGGTCTAGAAACAGGGTGAGGGTGGAGATGCAATCATCAAGATAGAAAGCATGATTTTTGGAGACAGATTAAAGAAGTTGGGGCAGGGCGTGTGGATAGTACTTAAAAAAGAAAGAAGAAAGGGATGTGACAAATGCCTTAAAAAACTCAGAAAATTTCTTCATAGAAAAAGGGGTGATTTGTGCAAGTTCATGATACGCAAAATTTTGTCAGGCAAGTCATGCTGCTGCAGGAGAGGGAGACACTACCAGGGCTGTGTAGAGACTCTATGGGAGGGTAAAGGGACTGTTAGGTAACCCTTTTTTGGGACGTAGTTATCAATGATCCCACCTCACAACATGGCTGGGGCTCTTGTGGGTCAATTTTTCTGAAGCAATTACTATGAAGCAATCATTTACTGAGCTGATCATAGAAAATGTTCTTTTTTTCTGTGTGTTCCAAAAAAGATAGTAAAAAATCCATATATATTCTTGCTGGTATACTTGCTGGCCAGCAGGATCCTGCAGGTCTCCTTTCCAAACCTGGACAGTTGTATTGCTTAGTAAGAGATTCAAAGAGATTCAGATATCCAGTTAAATGATTTAGATGGCTACATGCCCATCCAGACAACAAATTTAGAAATTGTCCCCCAGACTGAGGCCTGCACTCTAGATGGGTGTCCTGTCCCCTCTCCACCTATGTTTTCATTAGCAGTTTAAGAAATGGTAGAATAGAACTAACAGAACAATAGAACTTCTCCAAGTTCTTTGGTTTTACGATTATTTATTTTCTCAGGCACGCAGGGACTGTAGATTGAGTGTTCAGTACTAGAACAAGCTGACATCTTTCTGGAAATGCAATGAACATATGCCAAGAACTGCCTCCAGCTGAGATGAACAGAGTACAGTTCCTGCTTGCTCAGCTGGGGTGGCTGCTGCCCACAGACCGTATTGTTCCCTGTGTTCAGCGAGGGCAGGGCTGGGAGAGTCAGGCAGTGTGTGGGCATTGCAGGAACTGTTCGCACGTGAACAGGACGCTGCTTCGGTACTACAAGCGTGGGAGGGATGCAGAAGGGAAGGAAGTTGGCATCTATTCAACTTTACTCTTAGGAAAGAAAAATAAATGGGGGTTTTAAATCATGCTTGGAACTCAGCACTCTTTCAGCAAGTGACAAGGTAATCTGTCTTTTCGGCTGGCTCGTGTGCTTATGTATCTGCTGATCCAGCAGTTGAGAAAGCAGGCCTATTGCACAGTGCAGCACCCTGTTTTGATCACTCTTGCGTATGGTGGCACAAAGCTGAGTGCTTTTGGTGTTTCTAAAGAAAGCTGAACTGTAGGCCTGAAGTGTGTTTGGCAGATGCATTAACCAAATTCAGGTAGAAATACTTTTTTTCTGTCAACAGGCCTGCTCCTCAGCTCTGCCAAGGGAATGTATATGCTTTTCCCCTACTATACCTGCCTTCACCGCATGGATCACGCATTTGCCTGCTGTTAGTCTTTGAAATACCTCTTAGTTAAACGAACTAGGGTACAGAAGCATTTTTACCCCTGCAAAATGTATACCTAATGTGTGTATCTCGCCTAATATCTAATGTGTACTTAGTGTACACACCCTGCCATTTGCTTTTGCACTTTGAACTAGTTTGCTTAGTACGAGTGCAACAAAATAAGGTAGGGTGGAGGATTTGTAGGTGACCTGCAAATGGCCACACAATACGGTGCCCAGTTCTGCCAGTGATGCAGTTCATGGGTTCGCCTGTCCCCCTTTGGCATGCGAAACATGGGTAAGTGAAGACCCGGCAGCTCTTTGGCAGCCCAGGGGTAACTTTGTCGTCTTCTGCTTTGGTGAGTACCTGCCAGCCAAGCATTTATCTGCCATGTCTCAGCTCTTGGAGGGGCTGCAGCACACCTAGCTGCCTCCCATGGGGCTGGGGGTCTCCCCCGGGACCAGGCAAACGCAACCAGAGCACAAGGGAGACTGTAAACCACTGCCTCTGTTGCCGTTCACGAGCCCTGTAGCTGCTCTCCAGGCACAGCTCCTGGGGTGACCCGGTTTCACCCCTGGGGGACAGAGGCACCTATTTAATCCCAGACAAAACAGCTCGTGAGACCTCTCTGGGGTCCCGCAACGAGACACGTGGGGCTGTTTCAGCAGCTGCATCCACCCCCG
>NW_010432588.1:572-773 GCF_000710305.1 Buceros rhinoceros silvestris | reverse complement strand
TGCGCCCCCGCGCATCCTCCGCGGGCAAAACCAGCAGCACCTGCTTTCCTTCCTCAAGGCTGCTCCATCTCCAGAGGGACAGAGCTGTCCCCTTTCGCCAAAGTCCTCCGCAGGCCTCAATGCCCGCACACCTTCCTCCCCGGCGGCCGGGAGGAGCGGGGCTGCGCGGTCGCGCTGGCCAAGGGAGGCGGCGGCCCCTCC
>NW_010432588.1:0-238 GCF_000710305.1 Buceros rhinoceros silvestris | reverse complement strand
TCCGGAGAAAAACTTCATAATGAGCACGAGCACTTCCCTTTTCAATATTTGTGCAACTTTATCTCGACCAGCAAGTTGCTTTGGTGACGCAAATCCGCCCTTGTGTATTGCAACTACAAAAATAAATGCAAGGAAATCAATTCCCTTCTAGCAATGAAAACATAAATATACAGCTGCGACTTTCCCCTTTAATCTTGCTTTCCGAGGGACTCGAGAAGGAGGCGAATGAACTGTGCGG
>NW_010432587.1:464-1442 GCF_000710305.1 Buceros rhinoceros silvestris | reverse complement strand
CCCCCTGACACACAAACCCTCCAGCACCTGCCACAGGAGGCTGCAGTTTCGCAGCTCCCAACAGCTCCGGCTCCCCCAGTACCTGTTATCGAAGTAGAACAAGCCCTTGGCTGGGTCCACTCTCAGGAAGGTGGCCACGTCCTCGTAGTTGGGGAGGGTCGCACTCAAGCCCACCAGCCTCACGTCCTCCTGTGTCATCTCGATGTTGCGGATGGCTCTGGCCACCAGGGACTCCAGGACAGGTCCTCGGTCATCGTGCAGGAGGTGAATCTCGTCCTGGGCGGAGGAAACAGAGTCACCCCTGCGTCTCTCCACCACCAAGCACCGGAGAAGCCTTCAACCACTAATGCGCATTCAGGGGCACGTCACCGCTCACCAGTATGACCAGCCGCACCAGCTGGGTGTAGGTTCGTTCCCCTCCCTTGCGGGTGATGATGTCCCACTTTTCGGGGGTGCAGACGATGATCTGGGTGGCGCTGATCTCCTCCTTGCAGAGCTGGTGGTCCCCCGTCAGCTCGGCCACGTTGATGCCGTACGTCGCCAGGCGCTACGGGGAAGGCGGCAGGCGGTTGAGTGGAGGAACGCCCTTTCCCCCGGGGCAGCCTTGGAGCGTCACAGTTTCACACTGCTCCCACTACAGCGCTCTCCCAACAAGCTCCTCCAGAACTTATAACCCTCTGGAAGCACCAAGTGAGGAAGCAGCCACGATAAAGCTCGTCCTCCCCCACCTACGCTGGGAGCAGGGGCAGGCCCGGGCCTCTCCTCACCTTCCCGAAGCTGCCCACCATCTCCTGCACCAGGGACCTCATGGGGGCGATGTAAATGATCTTGAAATCATCCACGTTGATGGTGCCATCGATGTTGATGTGCTTGCCGATCTCTCGCAGCATGCACATGAGGGCCACGTTCGTCTTGCCAGCGCCCTGGAAGGGGAGCGGAACCAGCCCTGTCACCCTCCCCTCCTCCCCGGGGAAAGGT
>NW_010432587.1:0-200 GCF_000710305.1 Buceros rhinoceros silvestris | reverse complement strand
GCCCTCGAATCCGGCCTGGGCGTATTTGGGCAATTTTTCCACTGAAACCAGTTGCTGGAAAGGGAAAACACAGAGCTGGAGATCTTTGTTTTGGTAGCTCGTGGGGTCAGGCCGGCTCCAGGGGGCCAGAAGAGAAGCCCCATGCCTGTGCAGCAGGTTAGGAGAGACCAACCCCCCCAGCTCTCTCCCCTCTCCCCCCA
>NW_010432586.1:2674-3563 GCF_000710305.1 Buceros rhinoceros silvestris | reverse complement strand
CCTTGGTCAGGCACCCCAGGGACTTCGGGGGGTCACATAGGGCTCCCTGGCACTGTCACTCCTTGGGGCCACCTGCGGGCCTGGGGCCATCAGATCTCCCAGCGTGGCCTTGGGTGAAGCCCTGTGCAGGCGCAAGATGGGGACAGCAGCCCTTCCTCCCACCAATCCTTCCTCCCACCAATCCTTCCTCCCACCCATCCGATCGCCTGCGACTGCTGGGCAGCCGAGAAGGTTTTTTCCTGGAGACCTTGAGGCTCCGGGCGCTGCTGCAGCCGGGACCACAACAACCACCCACGCGGGATCTCAGTGCTGAGGAGCCTCACGTCGAGATCATCACCACTCATGCCGTGCCCGGAGCCTGCTCTCCTGGGGGGTTACATGCTCCAGGACCTCCAAGCCAAAGCAGGGGACGGCTGCGTAACCGTCCGCTGCGCAAATCCCCACAGCATCTTGCTAAAGGACTCCCAGCCTGTTTCACTGGTCACCCAGTGTGGCCACTGGTCTGAGTGGGTCCCAGCTGGGCAGAGAGAGATGGAGCAGTACAGGGGCTGGATGAGGCCGGGCGCTGCCTGGAAAAAATTTCAGCTGGACGGTGAGGCAGTTCCCCGTCCTGCAGCGCTGCTGGTCCAGCTTCCAGCCGAAGCCCCGGACAGAGCAGACATGGGTGGGTTGGATGGAGGCAGCAGGACCTGGGCACTCGGGACACTGGAAACGGGCACAAAAGTTCCCATTTGATTGTTCTGCTGCCAAAGCTGCATCTCCTGCGCTGCCTGGCAAAGCCCATTTGGGAGCGAGTCCTGAGAGCTGCTCCTGCTCTCCAGGAGCTGGTGCTGCGATGGAAACGCTGGCGGGGCAGCAGGCCAGGATACGGCCTCGCTGCTGCGCCGAG
>NW_010432586.1:1294-1705 GCF_000710305.1 Buceros rhinoceros silvestris | reverse complement strand
TGCTCTCTCAGGGAGCGGGATGGTGCGTGGGGAGCAGGGGTAGTGACCCTCCACACAGACCCCACGGCCGCTGGGTGCTGTGGGTGTTGCTGGAGGTCTGAATCCCTCAGGAAATCAAGCATTGACATCCCATCACGGGCTGGTCCAGCACCTCCAGCAACTCTGGAAACCCTGAGCGGGCTCCATCCAGCCTTGTGTCCTGTGTTTACTGGACCAGTAGGACACTTTAGGGACGGGGTGGCAGGGTGTCACGCAGCAGTGCTGCACGATGTACCCCACCAGTGTCCTACGGAGTCACAGAGGTGACCCCGAGCTACGGGGACGGCAGAGCTCACCGGACCAGCACGGGTTCCCAGCTGCACCCCTGCTCCTCCCCTGCAGCCTTCCAGGAGCAAGCCAGGCGCCGGGACA
>NW_010432586.1:457-1091 GCF_000710305.1 Buceros rhinoceros silvestris | reverse complement strand
GTTCGGGGTGGCGCCGAGCAGAGAGCTCCTGCCTTGCCATGAAATGCAAACAGAGCAGCTCGGCTTTATCAGGCTCCCTATCGCTGGTTTTAACCTGCTCAGTTTATCTGCACTTGAATAATAATTAATCTCCCGGCGCAGGCAGCCTGGCTTCGTGGAAACGCGCCTTTCGTGCGGAGCGTGTGGGGCTTCAGGGACCTGCTGGGGCCGGGTGGCTTTGCAGAGGGGGAGTTCTCAGCTGCTGCTCCTAGATCTTTCCCAGTGAAACTGATGGTGCTGGGGTGGGTGCAAATCGTGGTTTGACCCCTCAAATCCCACCAGACCTACAGTGGCGTGAGCTGGGAGCGAGGCACGAAACCCTCCGGGCTTCAGTCGGTGTTTCAGGACTCAGATAATTCATAAGAACAGCTGCTATCACCCATGTTTTGGCCCCCAAAATAAAATTGCCGTTTTTATGGGTAGCTCGGGGCACGAATGATTTATTGCTGCTTTGTCACCTCCCGTCTCCCTGCAATTTACTGCCTGGCGATGGTGCCTCCAGCGTGGGTACCCCAGCCCCCGCGGGCAGGCTGAGTCCCCCCGCACAATGCTGGAGCCAAGGGCTCGCGGCTGCTGGTTGGCTCCCCCTTTTTCG
>NW_010432586.1:0-288 GCF_000710305.1 Buceros rhinoceros silvestris | reverse complement strand
CTGCTGGTTGCCTCCCCATTTTTCGTTGGCACAAATCACTAATTTCAGGGCTGCTCCGACACGAGCTCGCCTCTCCGGATCACCAAGGGGCTGCGGTGGCAGCTCCCCGGAGCCGAGTCTCCAGCAAGACGTGCCTGTTCCTCAGGAGATGAGCAGCTCCCCGCAGTCTGGGAGCTCGGCACCTCCACAGCTAACCCCACCAGCGGTGCTGGGAAACCCTTCCTGGCCCATTCCCAGCGGCTGTAAATCACAGCAGGGCTGGCATGTGCTGCCCGGGGCTCACCACGG
>NW_010432585.1:0-990 GCF_000710305.1 Buceros rhinoceros silvestris | reverse complement strand
CCTCCGCGTGTTGGACATTGATCGTCACGGAGCTCAAAGGGCTCCTGGAGATCCCCCCCATGTTGGATATTCATCGTTGTGGAGATCGAGGTGCCCCAGGAGAACTCACCCGTGTTGGACACTGGTGGTCGTGGGGTCCGGCTGCTCCTGGAGAACCCCCGTGCGTGGGGTGTTCACCACCAAGGAGAACAAGGTGGACCTGGAGAACTTCCCCATGTCGGACATTGATCGTCACAAAGGTCTGGGTGGACCTGGAGAACCCCCCACGTTGGACATTGATCGTCGAGGAGCTCAGAATGCTGTTGGAGACCCCCCCCCACGTTGGACATTTGTCATCACAGAGGTCAGGGTGGCCCTGGACAACCTCGAGGTGCTCCCGGGGAATGTCCCCGTTGGACGTTCATCATGATGGAGATCGAGGTGGACCTGGACAACCTCAGGGAGCTCCTGGAGACCCTCAAGGTGGACCTGGAGAACCTTGAGGTAGATCTGGAGAGCCTTGAGGTGGAGCTGGAGAACCTCAGGGGGCTCCTGGAGACCCTCAAGGTGGACCTGGAGAACCTTGAGGTAGATCTGGAGAGCCTTGAGGTGGAGCTGGAGAACCTCAGGGGGCTCCTGGAGACCCTCAAGGTGGACCTGGAGAACCTTGAGGTAGATCTGGAGAGCCTTGAGGTGGAGCTGGAGAACCTCAGGGGGCTCCTGGAGACCCTCAAGGTGGACCTGGAGAACCTTGAGGTAGATCTGGAGAGCCTTGAGGTGGAGCTGGAGAACCTCAGGGGGCTCCTGGAGACCCTCAAGGTGGACCTGGAGAACCTTGAGGTAGATCTGGAGAGCCTTGAGGTGGAGCTGGAGAACCTCGGGGGGCTCCTGGAGACCCTCGGGGTGAACCTGGAGACCCTCAAGGTGGACTTGGAGAACCTTGAGGTAGATCTGGAGAGCCTCGAGGTGCTCCTGAAGAACCTCCATCTTGGACGTTCATTACGATGGAGA
>NW_010432584.1:0-612 GCF_000710305.1 Buceros rhinoceros silvestris | reverse complement strand
GATAAACTGGGTGCTGGCATCAACTGGGGTTGGGACAAACTGGGTGCTGCGGTAAGTTGGGGGCTGGGATCCATTGGGTTGTGATCAACTGGGTGCTGGGACAAACTGGGTCTGTGTTAAGTTGGGTGCTGGGATCAGCTGGGGTAGTGATAAACTGGATGCTGGGATCTACTGGGTGCTGGGATCAAATGGGGTTTGCAACAAACCAAGGGCTGCAGTAAATTGGGTGCTGGGATCAACTGGGTGCTAGGGTCAACTGGGGTTGTGATCAACTGGGTGCTGGGACAAGCTGGGTGCTGGGGCCAACTGGGGTTGCGATAAACTGGGTGCTGGGATCCACTGGGTGCTGGGATCCACCGGAGTTGTGAAAAATTGGGTGCTGGGATCAACCAACCGGGGTTGTGATCAGCTGGGTGCTGGGACAAGCTGGGTGCTGCGATATCCGTAGTTCCCACTGGGACCTGTGGGCTGTGATAAATTGGGTGCTGCGGTAAATCGGGTGCTGGGATAATCTGGGTGCCCACCGGCGGCGCCCGGCGGGGAGCTGATGGGTGCCCTCGGCCAGGCATGGGCGTCTCCACCGTCACGGCCGCCCGCATCCTCAAAGGGCAG
>NW_010432583.1:1977-2343 GCF_000710305.1 Buceros rhinoceros silvestris | reverse complement strand
TGCTGCGGGGACCTTGGGGACCACAGGACTGATTAGCTGGGCAGGGGACCCTGATGTCCTGCAGATCGGGTCCTCCACCCCGCTGGCCCCCTCTTCCCCTGGCAGATGCGCCCTGGGCCGTGCTGCTGGCCAGCGTGGACCCCGAGCTGACGTCAGTGATGGTGCGGGGCTTGGTCCCCGCTCGCTCCTACCAGTTCCGCCTCTGCGCCGTGAACGACGTGGGCAGGGGACAGTTCAGCAAGGACACAGAGAGGTGAGCCATGGCCGGGGGTCCTGAGGGGGTCTGGGCTCACAATGGGGCCCATGGCCATGGGTGCTCACCCCCACCTCGTCCCCCATAGACTGTCGCTGGCCGAGGAGCCGCCC
>NW_010432583.1:1385-1790 GCF_000710305.1 Buceros rhinoceros silvestris | reverse complement strand
ACCATTCCGTCAGGACCCGGGGCCACCCCCCCCCCGAGAGCCACCAGAACGGTGTCCTCAAGGGCTACATCATCCGGTAGGCCAGTGGAGGAGTGTGGATGTCCCACCTCCGGTGTCCCATCAGGGGCAACATCATCCGGGAGGCCAGTGTAGGAGTGTGGATGGCCCACCTCCGGTGTCCCAGGGTGCTGGTGGGGACACGGGCAGCTCTGACAGCCCCTGGTCCCCAGGTACTGCCTGGCCGGGCTGCCCGTGGGTTACCAGTTCAAGAACATCACCAACGCCGAGGTCAACAACCTGCTCCTGGAGGACCTCATCATCTGGACCAACTACGAGATCGAGGTGGCAGCGTACAACAGCGCTGGCCTCGGGGTCTACAGCATGAAGGTGACCGAGTGGACGCCG
>NW_010432583.1:0-1016 GCF_000710305.1 Buceros rhinoceros silvestris | reverse complement strand
GGGGGACCAGGCGGAGCGGGAGCCGCTGTGAGCCATCCCTTAATCCCGGCAGTCCCCACGGTGCCACCGGGGAACGTGCAGGCTGAGGCCACCAACTCCACCACCATCCGCTTCACCTGGAACCCCCCCAGCCCCCAGTTCATCAACGGCATCAACCAGGGGTACAAGGTGAGGGGCGATTCCCACGGGTCTCCCGAAAAGGGGCAGCCGGGGCGGGGACACGCCTCGGCCGAACTTCACAAACTGCCTGACTCCTCCTCGCCCAAACCCCGGATTTTAATTGTTTCCAGCCTGACTGTTAAAATAATATTCACTGCAATTTAACACTTGCATGGGCTCAGAGTCTCCCATGCTCTGTAATTAATTCCAAGTTGCAATTAATTCAAATTTACATTAATTAAATTGAATTAAAACATTAAACTTCTCTTTTAATCCACTCAAAAGAAGTTCAGGAATTTAATTGCCGCTGAATGAGATAACCAGCGCAAGCGGGATGGTTAACATTCTTATTAAATGCCACTTAGTATTTTTGATTAGTATTTTTAGGGTCTAATTAGTATTTAATTAAGTTGCTATAGGCTATCTTGCACAATACCAATTAAATGCCCAAACATCCCTCCTAAACGCGGGCGAGCGGGCGATTACACGCCGTTATCAATGGGAGTTAATCACCAAGCACACGCTCCGTATCGGTAAACAGGCATCAAGTGTTCCCTGCACCGTTAATTGATATTTAATCAACCCGGAATAACAAAGAGGCGGCTGGAGGTGCCTGGAGGACGGTGTTTGCGGTACCGATGCGCGCGGTGGGGACGCCGGTACCCGGCCTCCTTGTCCCAGCTCCTTCTTCCCGCAGCTCATCGCCTGGGAGCCGGAGCACGAGGAGGAGGCGACGGTGGTGACGGTGCGACCCAACTTCCAGGACAGCGTCCACGTGGGCTACGTGGCGGGGCTGCGGAAATTCGCCGAGTACTTCACCTCGGTGCTGTGCTTCACCACGCCGGGGGACGGCCCGC
>NW_010432582.1:841-2966 GCF_000710305.1 Buceros rhinoceros silvestris | reverse complement strand
GGGGAGTGCAAGTCTGCCTGGCTGCATGGAAGAGAAGACCAGTATGTCTTGTTTCAGAGCTGTATGTCACAGTTCATGTCCTCAGTTGGAGCAAAGGGTTTTGTCTTCTTTACCCTGCAAATTGCCAGCTGGGATGCTGGAGATGAGTGTGACTTGACTTAAAACTATGTAAATGAGGTATTTGATGATACCCTGCGTAAAGTCAGCAGTAGTGCTCCTTCCATTGAGTGTGTTAGGAATGTCTCTTGGCTAGGCTTTTGGATAGTTAGAAATCCTGAGCAAGTATAGGAAATTGCTGAAGAAAGCCGCGAGAACCTGACCATATGAAGCACATTTGAATTGCTGTGAAGTGTAATGAGTGTGTGAATCTGTAGAGTTTACAGTCATTATGGTATTCATTAAAAGGGCTGTTGTTGCTGGGTGACATTAGAATCCCCCTCCTTTTCCTTTCTGAATGATTGTAAGCCTGTTTGCACTTTACTAGGGTGCTATAAAACTAAGGGTGTCAAATGGTCAGAACCGGATAACACTTCTGCCAATTCTAGAAGCAGGTCTAAAGCTGGCATTTCTCGCTTGCCTGGCACCCTCAATTACTCTTAAATGAGTACAATTTGTTTGGCTTGTTGTAGAAATATAAAGCATGAGATTCTATCCTCAAAAAGAGAAGACAACTCACTGGAGACAGAAAACCTTTTTGTTCTTCTCATGTGGTCAAACTGAGCCTATAGTAATAAGGCGACATGAAAACAATGCCGCTGCCTGCAAAGGAGATACTTAACTTTCCATGTGTAACTTACCATGTGCAAAAGCACTAGCCTGTTGGATAAACTTTTGGGGATGAAGTCATACTTGTTCTCTTTGCAGCTGCATGGGCTGCCCCACTACTTTCCCTTTTCAGTTTCCTTGAGAACTCCTGAGCAGGATGTGACAGAAGAGCATCATCATGATCATGTTGTCTGTGGCTTCTTCGCCAATGCTGTCAACAAGCCCAATAAAGGTATAGGCTGAGATACTGACACATCTGCTCTCGGAACAATTAATTTCTTATAGAAACACATAAATACCTTAACTTGCACTAACAGCCCATTAACTGGGTTGGAACCTGCACCTTTATGGGAGCACACCAACTTCTTGCTGGAGCAATGGGGAAGAAGCCATTGTACTTGAGAGCTGACCTGTAAAAGCAATGTGGTTGAACTCCTGCTTCTGCTCTGGGTAGGGCTGCTTGCCTTTACACCATATTCCTTCCACTCAACCTTTAAGCATTCAAGGGTTTACATTTAGACCACTTCAAGGAAAAAAAAAATCGAACAAGCCTTCTACAGCTTTCTTGCAGTCAAATGGTAGGGTTTTGGGTTTGTGGGTTGATTGGTGTTTTTTAACCCACATCATTTAATGCAACTGTGCTACCAAGAAATCTCAAATAGATGAAGTTAGAGGTGATAATATTGCCAATGTTTGCAGGCAAAAATTATTGCCTGATAACGTATAAACATGTGCATTTCACGTTTGCAAGGCTGCTTTTTTGCCCCTTTTTGCCCCTTACAGCTGTGGTAAGAGAGTATGAAGGGAGCTAGAGCGATTCATACTGAAACAGAACGAAACAGTATTGTCTTCCAAGTGTGGATCTAATCCGAAATGGATGTTGTCAGAGGAAGGAGTAATGACAGGGATAATGAATGCTGAAGAGGGTCAATGAGTCAGGTCATCATCATCATGGCATGGCTTAGCGAACAAAGATCTGGGAAGGGCTCTTCCCATGCTCACTGCAAGCGATGAGTGCACCCTTCGGACCTGCGCGGTGGATTTTTCAGGTGAGGCACCAGCATGTGCGGAACTGGCTCCACCCTTTACACCTGAGGTTCATCTGCCAGCGCCTAGCGAGCTTGGACGGTGACAGCGAAGTCCTTGGGTCATAAGTTTGGTTAGAGTATCCTTCTCTTAGATGATGGATGCCTTACAGGGCTAAACGAGCTCCATCTGCCCGGGTTTGGAGTCAGAGTTGTCCTTCTCCTAGGATGGTTGCCCGAAGGCTACTGAGCCCATCCTGCCATGGACACACTTTGTGTGACCCTTCAGCCGAGACCTGTCTGGCTTGGGAGACCCCACTGGAGGCACATGCCAC
>NW_010432582.1:0-703 GCF_000710305.1 Buceros rhinoceros silvestris | reverse complement strand
CGGGCACGGGGCGGCCAGGGCCTGCCAAGAACGGGAGTCCTGGAGGGTGTGGGTCAGGTACAGGCTTGCAAAAGAGCATAGTGGGAACAAGAGCAGCACTTTAATTTGGGGTTGTGTGTGTGGAGAAACATCACCATGTAACACCTCTCCCGGTGAATCAGAGAGGCTGGAGAGGTTAGCAAGGTTACCTTGGTTTTAATGTTTCGAGTCCTTTGCCTGGCTTTGTTACCACAGGAGCAGAGTTTTCCTGCTACTTCAGCAGAGATGGTACTGGACCTGAGAAATGGGCCACAGATTGCCAGGGGTGAAGTGTGACCCAGCCAAGGGCTGGTTGGTACGGGGACAGCTCACACCGGGTTTGTCAGAACGCCAGGGAAACACGTGTTGGGCGTCGGTCATCTTTGCGCTGTCCCAGGTCTTCCACCTCCGGGAGGAGCTCACGGGTCTGAACCTTGCCCTAAATCACATTCTGCTTAGGGCTGTGGTACTGCCGTTATGGCATTTGGACCTCCCTTGCTTTCCCAAAGCCTTGTCCGGAAGGTCCCGCGGCCCAGTTTCGGGCGATCCCCCTTGGTCCCTGCGGCTGTCCCAGCAGGGGATGACTCCAGCGGCTGTGCTGAGCCCCGTCGGGCCCCGCCGTGGTGGCAGCAGCACGATGGGGGTTCTCCTGCCCTGCACACCTCCACGCGCCTCGCCCGCTGCC
>NW_010432581.1:11523-11767 GCF_000710305.1 Buceros rhinoceros silvestris | reverse complement strand
CTTCTCCTGTGTTCTCCGGTGCCCTGGAGCCGGGAGGGCGGCAGCACCTCCACCCACGCCCCGTGTCCGCCGCCCCCTTCCCCACTGTGCTCGCTGCGCGCCCGGGCTGGGCTCGCCCAGCTTCATTTTGTCCCCCACTTTCCTCTGTGTTGTCGCTGGGCTCGGCATTGCCCCATGGCAGCACTAGGAGTGGGGGGCACTGCAGGCAGTGAGCGGGTCTGCCAGAAAGGCTGGGCCCCGGGGA
>NW_010432581.1:10616-11397 GCF_000710305.1 Buceros rhinoceros silvestris | reverse complement strand
GGTCACCCTCTCCTGCCCCTCCTCGGGTTTGGCTCTGCTCCCTCCACAGCGCATTCTGTCTGCCCCCGAGCGCACCACACAGGACCCAGCTCCCACAGCAGCACAGTCCCACGTGCCGCGAGGTAAACGGGATGTTCTCCTGCCCACAGCAGTGGGCATCTGCCCTATCTGCCCGCATCGCTCAGAAGGGTCAGACCTGTGATAAGATTACAGGTTCACCCTTCGGCACCAACCATAGGGCCACAAGACACCTGGATCTGGCTAGTCTCCATGCATGGCACTTTTGCCAGGAAGTCATGATCTCTCCCAGCTTCCTGCCTCAGTTTCCCCAGCTGGTGACAGGGGGGTTAGCTCTGCTAAAGGAAAGACTGAGACGGACCCCTCAACCACAAGTCAAGCAACCCTCTGCAGCCCTGCCTAGTGCCACAGAGGTGGGAGAAACATCAGCTCCCTGCCTCCAGAACAAGTACTGGGTACCCCCCTCCAGAGATATGGCTCTGTTGGGGAGGAGAATGCCTGTCCGGGAAGCCGGGGTTCCCGGAGGACAAGTGATGAGACAGCTGTCCAAGAAGCTCGACAAGAGGCCTCGCCTCTCCCCAGGGACTGCGCTGCAGGTCAGCATGACCTTCACTGTGCTGCCGATGCCAACGGCAAAGCTTTCCCCAGTCGTCCGGCAAGCGCACACGCATCTTCAATCTTCCCATCGATCTGTGAATGGCACACATGTTCCTGCCTCTGTGTGGGTCAATACAGCATGATAGGCTGCTTACGGACGCAGGCA
>NW_010432581.1:9775-10426 GCF_000710305.1 Buceros rhinoceros silvestris | reverse complement strand
CGCGGACTGTGAATGGGCCCCAAGGTCCCTGCCTCTGTGTGGGTCAATACAGCATGATAGGCTGCCTCCGGCAGCAAGCACACACAGCCCCGGCCGCCTGCTTCACCCTGCCCAGGGGATGTGGTGTGCACGTGCCAGCCCTGCATCCCCAGCTCGAAGAGGCACTGTGGGGACCGGGCTGGGCAGGTGGTCGGAGCGCGGCCCTCAGCATGGATGGCCTCAGCCTCACAGCCTCAAGCCCCAAGCTGCTTCCACAGGGCAGGGGAGATGCTTGGCCCTGCAAAGACAGTGGGCAGCAGGGGCCTGACACTGCAGCAAAGAGGTTCTGCGGTGCAAGGCCATGGTCAGTGTCAAGACTTGGGTCTGCAGAGTCCCTGCCTGTGTCTCTCAGTGAATCTGCCAGTCAGGTCCACCACATCAGGACAGGTCCTGAGGTACAGGACAAACTGAGCTGTGTGTGTGAGACTGGCAGGAGCTCAGTGTCCTTTGTGTGCTGGACAGTCGCGGCACAGGAGCAAGACTGTCTCTGGGCTCCCTGCATAGTCCTGGCCCCCACATCATGGGGACCATGGACCCCATGCTGTTCTCTCTGGGCATCTTCTGCTCCGTTAGCAACTGCCACGTGGACTGGAGACATCTCTCAGCACTCTT
>NW_010432581.1:9386-9630 GCF_000710305.1 Buceros rhinoceros silvestris | reverse complement strand
CCACAGCACAGTCCCCTCCTGTGTGGCCAATGTGTCCTCTCCTCCCTCCTCTCCTGCTTCTCCTCCTCCACCGTACCCTGGTCCTGCCTGGCCATTCCGCAAAGGCAGACAGGTGCTAGGGGGCTCATCTCCTTGCAGGATGACCTGGGGCACAGGGCTGAAGTGCAGCCGGGCTAGGTGGGATGAAGTTGTGCCCAACTGAGTGGCACCCAGGACACAAACCCGTCCTCAGTGGTGGCTGGAC
>NW_010432581.1:7263-9268 GCF_000710305.1 Buceros rhinoceros silvestris | reverse complement strand
GCAGGCCTCCTGCAAGCTGTGGAGTGGGGAGGGCTGTGGCTTCATGGCCACCAGCACCCAGGCAGAGGGCATGCCAGGAGAGGTGCTGGGCTGGATGGGCAGGGAGTGGGGAAGGAGCACGGCTGGGAGGGGAGGCAGCAAAGCTCAGGGACTGAGCTGCCACTTGCACGGCTGCAGCTCGCTGTTCTGCACTGGAGCCTCCCACCTGTGGCTGAGCATGGCACACCAGCATGTGGGGGGACTCAGGGCCACCAGGAGGAACTCTGCGGCCTGCAGCAGAGCTTGTCCACCCCTTCACCTGGCCACAAGCAGCTGCAGATCCTGTGTGCCCACTGATGCTCCCATACCCAGTCCTTGGTTTCGATGCCAACAGCTGGGAGAAGCCTGATGCCTCAGGCTCCGGAGTGCCAGCTTCACTAGCCACTGCACAAGCGAGCTGACAGGACGGGAGAGCCAGACAAGGGCTTGCTGGCAGATTGGGAAAGGGGGGGTCTCCCCTGCTTGCCCCTGCAACCCCAGCCCGGAGGGATGCTGGGCGGCGGGGGCTTGGCGCAGGGCCCACGCGCTACGCTCGGATGATGGGGGGAGGCTGCGAGCGCCAGGGAAGACAGGACTGGAATTCAAAATGATGTTGACAAATCGGAGAAATGGCCTGAAAACAATCAGATCCAATTCAAAGGGACAAGCGCCAAGAGCTGGGCTGGGGTGGAAAGCAAATCTGCCCAGCGAGCAGAGGGTGAGAGGACGGAGGGCAGGGCTGCCGAGTGGGCAGGAGGGCAGGGCAGAGCCCCAGCTTGGCAGCGGGCAGCAGCGTTGGCTTGTCCGAGTTTAACACCGACACCCGGAACAGTCCCAGGCAGATAAACGAGGCGTGCAAAGGGTGAGACCCCCCCAGGCAGGACACGCTGTGCAAGTGCAGTTATCTGTGCGTGCAGAAGCTGCGCAGAGATGCCCGACAGCCAGGCAGCTGCTTGGAAAAGCAGCCGTGAGCTAGGAAAAAAATAGGAGAAGCCTCGTTCATTTGGGATATGGGATCTGCCAGTGTAATATGGGATGTCTGGCTGCTCTGCAACTGCACTGGGCTCGGTGAAAAGGAGGACGTTGCTCAGAGCTCCGTGAGAACGAGCATCATTCTCAAGGCATCTGAAGCACTTGCTGGCAGTGAGGCCTCGGCGGGAGCCCTGTGTCTGTTCCGGGATCACACATCAAGAAAAATCCAAACTAATTGGAAAAAGTAGAGAGGATGGCAAAAACAAGAGCAGTGCTGGAGACCACCTGGAGGCACTGGGGGTTCGGGCGGGAGCAGAGGAGGCTAAGAGGCTGCATCCATAGATGAAATAACCGCTGTGACCAAAGAAGGAGTGGCTTTCTAGGGCACCATGGCCCTGACACACCGTAAAAGACAGCAGGCATTAGGTGGAGCCTCAACGAAGGAGAAGGTGGCCAACAGCCTGGAGGAGTGCTTGGCAGAACTGATCCTGCTGTGGTGCCCTCCAGCACCCTCATGATGATTCACCCCCTCCCTGGACACAGGCACTGTCTGTTTCTATTCTCAGGCTGATTCGGGTGAGGGCTTGGTTGTAATTTCCCTATCTTGCCTCCAAGCCAGTGGATCAACTGTCTTCCCTACCAGTGCCCAACTTCCCACCATGCTCCAACACCAGAGCCGTGCTGCTGAGGTGAGCCCACCTGCCCGGCCGCCCTGCAGGGTTGCAGCTTCCCAGCACTGGCACAGGGCGTCAGACCGGGGGAACGAAGGGTGCCATGGCGGGGACAGCCTGGGGGGTTGGGAGACGCAGGTGCTGGGACTGTTACCACCTGAGTGGGCAGGGGGGACCTGCCCAAGGGGAGCTTCCCAGCAGGCAGCCCCCACCTGACACCCTGCTAGTCTGACTTGGCCGGGACACGGATCCTGCTTGCTGGACATTTCTGCTGCCAGCCCAAGCCAGTGAGCAGGCTGCTGTGTCTTCCTCCCTAGCTCCCCAGGCTCCAGAGCCCGCCCCGG
>NW_010432581.1:6456-7199 GCF_000710305.1 Buceros rhinoceros silvestris | reverse complement strand
GGGTCCTGCTTGCTGTACTTTTCGGCGGCCAGCCCAAGCCAGTGAGCAGGCTGCTGTGTCTTCCTCACTAGCTCCACAGGCTCCAGAGCCAGCACCGGCCACGGCCCTGTGCCTGGATGAAAGTGGATCTGGGGCAATCGTTAATTTTGATCTAATTGAAGGAAACGTGACTGCGGAGCCCAGCTGGCCGCAGTGCTCCGCTCCACCTTGCACCGGTCGGATCCTCTGAGACCCTTGCAAACACGTCAGCTTAACAAGCACAGCCTCTTCCCGCGGCCTCCCCGGTGCCTGCCCAGCAGGTTGAGCTTCATGGTGAGGGCGGTGAGCACCTCGGCTGCGGGGAGATGTGGGATGACAAGATGTCCACTCCAGTTACAGGAGAGCAAGGCCGGCGACGGTGTGATGAGCGTGCCAGGCATCAGCGTCCGCGGTGGAGCCAGCCATGGGGTGGCCATGGGAGCGGTAATGCTGCCTGCACCCCACTCATTGAAACCTCCACACCATCCTCCTGCGCCCACGAGGAGTGGCGTGGCTGGGAATGGTGGGAGGGAGCCGTAGGCACCAGGGCAGGGAGCTGAGCCATCGCTGCAAACACCATTACCAACCGCACCGTGCTGGGATGGGGAGGATGGCAGCTCCCACGCTGCAGACCAGCCTCGCTGGTGGCCCCAGGCCTCTGGGCAGGCGGTGGCTGGGCTAGGCTGGGGTCCTCCCCCTGGCGGGGGGTGCTCCCCAGCGTAGCC
>NW_010432581.1:5712-6377 GCF_000710305.1 Buceros rhinoceros silvestris | reverse complement strand
TCCACGTGGAGGGAGCTGCTCCCCAGTCTAGCCCACAGCGGCAGATGACACACCTGCCAGGGCCAGCAGATGCATTGGTGGTGCAGCACCCCATTAACGCACTGACCCCATTTACGTAAACTACCCCCATTAAACACAATACCTTATTAAATGCTTTACCCCTATTAAGTGAAATACCTTAATTAATGCAACACCCCAATTAAGGACAACACTCCCATTCAATTTATTCCTTCATTAAGCGCAAAACCTCAATTACAAAATCTCTTTTGTAAGCTGTGTGCACGAGCTCACACGAGGTGCCCTGGACACCTTTTGCTGTTGCTGGAAAAACAACACTGGAATCTTTTGTGGTCCTGCCTCCACAGGAATTTAAGGATCTGGGCACAGGAGCTTTTGCCATGCTGGGAGGACAATGTCTGCCCGCATCAGAGTTGTGTTAGGTCCCATGGCCTCTCAATGGGAAAACGGGTCAAATCTCATCCCAGTTCATAGAAGAAAAGGATCTGTGCTGGACCCAGGCTGATTCCATGGTATTTAACCCTGGGGAACAGTTGAGACCTTGCTGGTTGCCCTCCCGACTTCCTCCATGCCAAGGTGCTCAGCCATGTCCCCATCCCAGCCAGCCCCTGCCCCTGTGCTTGAGAAGAGGCAGCAGGCAATGGCTG
>NW_010432581.1:391-5557 GCF_000710305.1 Buceros rhinoceros silvestris | reverse complement strand
CTGGGGGCTGCAAAGCAGCCCGCGCTCCTGGTCACCACCAGCGATACCTGATGTGCCACAGATCGGCACCACCCCGGCTCTGCTGAGCTGAAAGCAAGAGCAGCAGTAGCAACCGGCATCCCCGATCCATGTCCTGCTCTGACCCCATCAGTACAAACCGAGCCAGCCACTTGATCGTACCACACAAACATCCTCACTGAGAGAAAACACATCTAAAAGCCTCACAAATCCATGGAGAAGAGCAAAGCAGAGCCCTCTTCCTAGCAGGATGGGCACAGGTTTCACCACAGAGGGTGGTCAGCCTCCCCAGGAAGATGCTCAGCCCCACACCAATCTCCAGGCCCTGGGTCCGGTGGTGCTCGCTGGCCTGTGACTGGCAGCAGGTCAGGCTCAGCTAATGCTGCCCTGCAGTCTTGAGCCAGAGGAGTGGAGGAAATGGCCTCACCGCCCTCAGAGCATCCCCCGCGGCTGGAAAGGCCGTCGCAGACGTGACCGGAGAGCGGCTATGTGACAGCAGGAGCCCCTGTCTCTGAGCACGGAGCACTGGTGCGAGCATGGTCCCTCCTGCCCTCAATGATGTTAGGAAGGGGAAGGCACCCTGGGAGCCGTCACTGCAGCGTGCAGAGACACTCCTTTGGTTTTATAGCATTTTATTGCTGCAGCTGGTTGATCGCGGAGCAGCTCGATGGCAGGGCACGTGCCTGGGGTGCCGTGGGCTTGCACCACTAGCAAAAGTGCCAGCACAGCAGGGAAACTGGTCTCAGCACCCTGCTGGGATGGTCCCCAGTGCTAGACCCACACAGCACCTCTGCTAGCAGCCTGAGCCCCCTGCCCTCCACCACTTGTCACCTGCCTGATGGTTTATAAAACTTTAAAGCTAATGGTGTAATAAACTCCAATAATGATATTGCAGCTGCACCAGGGCACCTTGGGATGAATACATTATGGGAGCTGCAGCAGTTAGGCAGGGAGGGCAACATCAGGGCTGGGAGATGCTCCAGCCAGCAACGTGGGAGACGGTCAAGTCTCTTCCAGCCTGCTGTGAGCAGGGCACCCCATCCCTGCGCTCCTTTCCAAGCAAAAACAACTGGAGGGTGGACAGCCCACCTTGGTCACAGTCCTCCCTGAGCATAAGCCGGGCCAGGAGACCTGCCAGAGTTCCGGAGAACCTGAGCCTCCAAGGCAGCCTACTGGCAGTTTCTGACTCATGGGCAGGGGGTGTTTGGATGTATGAACTGGGCTGAGCCTGGGGAGCCATCCTTCTTCCAGCAGTAGGAGGTCCTCACAGCACTGGGCTCCCCTCTGGGGTGAGCCCTGGTCACCGTGTTCAGGCCCTGAGCACTCTCTGCCCATCCCTGCCCTGCCTCAACAGCGCCAGCCGCGGACGAGAGCCCCATCTCACCTGGAACAGCCCTGACAGATGCCGCAGGGCTGGACACTGGCACAGCAGCGTCAGGCAGCCCATCACCAGGCTCTGTAGGCACCTCTGGAGAGGCGTAGCTGGTGAGTAGCCGGCCACAGGTAATGCTGGCACTCCAGCAGCACCTGCACCAGGCAGCAGAGCTGGTACCCACCCATCGTGTCTTCTCCATCTCAGCCCTGGCGCTGAGGAATGCAAGGAGCCGAATGGGAGCGTGCCCAGCCAGTGGAGCGTACGGAGCTGCTCTTCATGCTCTGAGAGACATCCCTCAGCTGCTCCTTCACGCTCGGCTGTGCCTGCAGGCACCGTCCTGCCCTGTCCCCTGCAGCCCCTGGCACCCAGTGCCTGGACAGTGCCCTATATCTGCTCCCAGCCCTGGCCTGCTTCTCCTACCCCATCCTCAGTGCTTTACCCAGGCAGCTCCTGCATCCCGCTTGCTTTTCCTAAACACAACAGAGCCATAAACTGCTAGCAGAGCTGCCTCAGTGCAGCAATAGGGCTGAGGTTTTAAATGCACCCAAGTCGGGAGATCGGAAGTTATGGGTCCCCGAGCAGCCGTAGCTCAGCCACATGGTGCCCATGATGGCCCGAGTGTGCACAGCCGTCGTGCTGTGGGCAAGGGGCAGAGTTAGCGTTACCATGGGAACCATCGCTCCCCATTTCCTGGCATCTGTGTGATTAAAACCTCACCCTTATTGCCATGGCCCCACTGTGCGGTGGGGGCACCAGGCCTGCCCCCCACCCCAGGCGGCCGGGAGAAGCAGTTGCGAGCCATTCCCGGGGAATGCCCCTGCCCCTCCTTGGCTGGCAGAGAGGTGGCTGCCGGACCAGATCTGCAGGGGGGAGCGGAAATTCGGAGGAGGCCACTGGGAAGGCCCATGCGAGCCCAGATCCTGGGGCTGGCATCCAGCCTGGCAGCGGACCCCGGGGCTGAGCACACTGTGGGTATGGCACACAGCTGGCTGCTGGGCGCGCTGTATCTATCACCCCAGCATGGGCCGTGAGCACTGATGACACAGCGGGTACCTCCTGCTGTGGAGCACATGGTTAACAGCAAACGTGCCGCGTGTGCCGTGCCAGGCACTGCAGAGCCAGGCGTCCTCAGCGCCCCGCGTGCTGCAAACCCCGGGTACACTGCCGGCACCAAGTGTGGAGCATGCTGCAACTGCCTGACACCTCGCTGGGCTTCATCCTGAGCAAGGAGGGAAAGTGTCCCACCGCTGAGCATCCTTGGAAGCGTTAACCCCATCGTGAGCTGGGCCACTGCAAATGTGACACCTTCAGGCACCAAGCGCCAGCTCCCTGCAAACAGTCGGCCACCACCAAGCACTGAGGGCACTGCCAGTGCCACCTGTGCTACGGGCACTGAAAACTGCACTGTGAACATGGGGTGCATGTCAGGCCGTGGGGGCTGAGTGTGCTGCAGAGCGAGCCTGGGCAGGGCAAGCACGGGCTAATGGCGCTGCTAATGTGAGAGCCAGCACTAACACTGTGCACAGAGCATGCTGCCACTCCAAAGTGGCATCTGGCTGGCATCTGGCACCAAGCACAGGCCAAACAGCAGAAACACCGCTAAGGCTGTGCAGCAAGCTCCGTAAACATACGAAGCACTGGGAAGCTTGTACCAACCACACTAGGGGCTGCGATGGCAAAGCATGCAGCAGGCGGGCAGTGCATCAGGCACTGGGGCTGGCTGCAGGGCCAGCAGCACGCACACACCCCCTGCGGGAGCGAGCAGGGGGCATGCGGGTAGCGGGAGCGCGCTGTGGGCAGTGCAGGCCTGCGATGGCAAAGCAGGCAGCAGGCGGGCAGTGCATCAGGCACTGGGGCTGGCTGCAGGGCCAGCAGCACGCACACACCCCCTGCGGGAGCGAGCAGGGGGCATGCGGGTAGCGGGAGCGCGCTGTGGGCAGTGCAGGCTGAGCCCGCGCCAAGCACTGCCCGCGGCACTGGCACTGAGCACCAGAGTGCCAGAAGTCTGCTGTGAACGCTGATCACACCACAGGAACCAAAACACCGAGCATGCCGGTGCGAGCACGGACTACACTGCAAATGCCAAATCTAACAGGCTCTGGGCACACCCGGAATATGAAATGCTGCCTGCGGAGATGGCTGATTGCTTGGCAAACATGACACCAGAGCTGACACCGAATGCTGCAGGTACTGCAAACATCACACCCTGAGCACACCGCATGTGCCGAGCCCTGCCGACACCGCCGGCAAACGCTGTGCAAATAACGATGATGCCACAGGTAGTAAGTGCTGAGCACTCCGCAATTATCAAACAAACCATGGGCATCAAGCACTGCACACACCACCACCGCGAGCGCACCACAGGCACCAATTTGACAAATACACTCCTGAAAACGAGCGTGAGGTCGGTGCTGAGCGCACGTAAAGAGCCGGGCAGGTGTGGGTGCAGAGCACCATGGGCTATCGCGCACACCAAGGCTGTCACGGGCACTGGGGGTGCCGCATACATCAGCTCGGGCATTGTGTGAGCTGCAAACACCCGACATAGCATGGGCACTGAATGCCAACCAAATGCTTCTCTGGCTCTTTGTCATGTGCTGTGCTATTAATGGGAAACGTGCCCAGGCACCACCCTCTAAACGCACTGCAAACACTGAAGCATTCACACACCGCCCCCGCCCCCCACCGCCACTGACCACCAAAAGCTGGGCACGCTGCAACCAGCCCTCTTCCAGTGCCCGCCTCAGAGCCTGCTGCAAAGGGCAGCTCCCCCCAGGCACCCCGTGCCCTGCAAACACCAGCTTCAGTGTCGGCACCAAGTGCTGTTACACCGTGTGTCACCAACCTGCCCCGGGGTGTGCAACAGCAACCCGGCAAGCCACTTACAGACGGCGCTGAGCACACTACCAGGGGGATGAAGACAGCCCTGCTCGCAGGCTGCCAGCCCCATGGCTCCCCCACCTCGGGGTGCGTGGGGTCCCACCTGACTCCCGAGGAGCGACAGCCGTGCAGGAGGGTCAGTGGTGCGGCATGTGCCAGCGTGCTCAGGGCCTGTTTTTTCATTTTCACTTGTCCCATCCCATTAGCACAGCTGTCTGCCACCAGAGAAGGGAAAATTGATGCTAAACGGGATATCAATTTATCATGGAGTGTGTCACCCGCCGCACGGCTCTGCCAGCCGAGCAGCAGAGACGCGCTGCACCAGCCAAGCAGCACCTGTAATTAACGGCTCGTCAGCCTCCCCCGCACGCTGCAGCCTGGGCACCAGCTGGCGGGTGCAGCGCAGGGAATCCCAGCTACGGTGCCACCCTCTGCCCCTGGCTGGGGTCAGGACCCCAGCTTCCCTCCTTGGGGGCCGCAGGTGCCCACCTCCTACCCCACTGCCAGGGGTGGAGGCAGCCAGTGGGTCACACGTGGGTGCACCAAGGTTGCCAGTCCATGGGATGCTTGGAGAGAGACGCTTGTCCCTGTCCCAGCCTTGCCTCAGCTGTGTCCCCTCCTGCCCTGATCCCTCACAGCTGAGGTGTCCCAGTGAGAGGCAGAGCCATAAGTCACGGGTGATGGTGCCCAGTGAGTAACGAGCTGCAAGCTTGGAGCCTGGCTCCTGGGCGTGAGTTACGGCTGCTGCCTGCGCTCAGTGAGACATCAATCCCAACGGGCGGCAGGGACAGAAACAGTGTTCAGCATGCCGGGAAGGGGCCACAGGACGGGCCATCCATCCTGGGCAGCGATGTGGGATGCCAGGGCAGGGAGTGGACATGGCTAGAGGGCAC
>NW_010432581.1:0-348 GCF_000710305.1 Buceros rhinoceros silvestris | reverse complement strand
CGTTCCCTGGTTTCAATGTCCAGCCCCCATCCTCTTGGGTCCCCACAGCCCCAGGGTGAATGCAGGCCGTTGTGTCCAGCCCACGCTGCCCAGCTGTGGGGCCACAGCAGGAGGGACATGTCAGGCGGATTTTTTTTTGGGATGCGAGTAGCTGATGTCTGGGAACGGTGGGAACAGAAAGGAGGGAAGGGGCCACCAAAGAGCTCGGCAAAGAGCCAGGAATGGGGTCCCAACCCAATGCTGTCATAATCTCCAAGGGGTTTGGCACAAGCAAGCTCTCCATCCCCGCAACCCCAGGCTGCTCAGCAGTGTCCCCGCCTTCCCCCAGTGCCTCTGCCATACGGGAGC
>NW_010432580.1:0-256 GCF_000710305.1 Buceros rhinoceros silvestris | reverse complement strand
TCCTGGGCCCCAACACCAGCTGCGTCCCCAAGCGGGGCTGTCCCTGGCTCTGCCCCAAAACCTGAGCAAGCCCCAAAGTGGCCCTGGCTCTTCTTGCTGCTCCCCAGCCAGCATCCGTGGCACATCCTGGCTGCTCAGTGTTGGCCCTTGGCCCTTTCCCTGTGTCTCCATCACCCACCCTCTTGGCAAGACTCTGTCCCAGGAGAGGGTCCCCACTCCGCCCCGTCCCAGGGCAGGGGGAGGCAGCAGGATGCAG
>NW_010432579.1:0-31277 GCF_000710305.1 Buceros rhinoceros silvestris | reverse complement strand
TTTTTTTTTTTGGTGTGTCAACTCAGGAGAAACATGTGCCCTTCCAGGTGAGAGCTCCTCTATTTCTAATCTAAGTCCTTTGTTTCTGTTTCCTTTTTTGAGACAAAAAATTCTGAAAAAGAAAAACCCCCATATCTTTCCTCAAATTCCCTGACCTCTTCTTGTGTGTCTCCAGGAGAAAGTGTTTATTCCAGAAGAAGATGCACATTTAATGGTAACAGGCCATGTATGAGAGGGCTGGAGGAGGTAAGATCGGGAGAGAGAGAGAATTTAAATGGGACAATGTATCCCCTCCTCATACCCTCTGAGTTTTCCTGAGAAATGACTGAGAGGCTTCCAGATGGGAGAGCTAGTAGTTAGTGGACTCTTCACAGATACGTATCGAACTGAGGGGTGTCCCATTGAGTGACACAAGAAGGACTGGTTTTAGTGTCACTGCTTTTGTTATTTCCAACGCTTTTGAGAACAAGATGTAGAAATACAAGTAACTTCAGGCATTCTTCTGAATCGTTAATACATTCTGAAGTATCTATTAACTTTATGGTGTTTGTTGCTTCCAAAGATTTTGTTTGCATTTGCTGTACAAATCACCTCCATCGACTGCAACTTCTCCCACCTACTTTAGCTTCTGGAAAATAAAACAACGTAGGCAAAAAGCAATGCCCAACAGAAGGAAAACCCCAAACCACCACCCATCCTACAAAATCCTCAGAGGAGTAAAAAAAATCCAAACCACCTTGAGGGCATCTAGTGCAACAAGCCCACTATGCAAAAATGAGAGTACCGGCTACATTTCTTTTGCTCTGTTCTACAGAGATTTTGCATCTCTTTTGGTTTTTCCCGAAGCTGACATGTAATATGCTACAATGGCTTAAACATTCGACAAGCTTATGACCAACACTGCTAATAAAAACACGTCCTGTCCATGGACTTCTTTACATAATGGTTTAAGTCACAGTTAAAATCATAGAATCATTTACATTGGAAAAGACCTTTAAGATCGAGTTGTCCACCTCTATCTCTGAACAACCGCAGGTATCAACCAGATCTGCACAGCCTGAGAGAACTGGAAACCAGTACACTAGAATATTTGGGGTCATTTATCGTTTTTCCTTATTACTTCTTCTAGATGTGCAGGAGTGAAAAAAATAGTTTCCCCTGTTACTTGAGTTTCTCCTGAACTACAAATGTGATTTTGGTGTTGGGATGAGAATCTGGGACCACCTTGGCTGGCGAACCCTGGAGACCCACCCTGCATCCAGTCAATTTTCTTTCCACTAACCCATGAAACCGGAAGTCCTTCAAAGGGATGAGGGAGCAGGACTTCTCCTTTTTTAGGCTGTCTGGTCCTTAAGTTTGGATGAATTCTGGTAGCATGCCACTGCTGCCTTCCACAGAGAGAATAAAGTACTTCTAAGAGGGTTTTTTTTAGATTTTACTCGTATTTTTTTAAAGTAGATGGAAAAATGTGGAAATTAGTTTGGTTTTCAGTTTGATGACAAGCCAGTTTCTCATGACGAGTTAATAGTTTTGGATGGAGAATCCTCTTTTGTTGAAGTCTGGTCAGTGGATTCCCTCGGATTTTTGTTTTCCCATGCAGTGTGCAAGGAGCCTTTCAACAGCCTTTTGGAGATCAGTGACAAAGAACATACCAGGTGCAGAACTTTGTACTGCCTCCGTTACCTTCAGGGCAAAGAAGTAAATGCCCATTTATGAACATGGCAGATCTATGTGAAGAAGCAGATTCAGGAGACCCTGCTGACTAAACCTCTTTCACGAACACTTTGAGGTTCGTGCCCTCTGCTCAAAAGCTCTGTGAACTCAGCACTTTCAAAGAAGGGTTCGTCTTTCAAGCCAGCCCGTGTATTTTGCAGAGGCCTCAGCTGCCAAACAGAAAAAGACACAAGAAGGGGCACAGCTCTCGACCCTTAAGATCAGGCATAGGATTTCAGTAGCTGAAGAAGATATCTGAAATTATGCTCCTAACTTTTCTCTAGAAATAAGACCTCACACTAGCTATAAGCGGTGAATCACTAAAACAAAAAATCTGTGCTTAAAGCAAAAGGTAAAGGGTAGAATTCAGAACCCTTAATTTTTTTTTATCCATAAAGTATTGTAAGAAGAAACCAATGAGGTTAGGGCCTCAGGTTCAAAAAAAAAAAAAAAAAGAAATGAGAAAGAAAGAAAGAAAAGAAAGCAGCACCCTAGATGCCAGCTACTGCCTATCTGCACTGCTAACACAATAGGTCCAGTGTTTTCAGTGGACACTGTCAATGTTCTTGCTCTTAAATTAGAGCAAGCAGCTGTTTTAGCGTACAGCTGAGCGTGACATAAGCCTGTGTAAACACTCTCCTCTGCCACATTCCTCGAAGTGGATGAGGGTTGTATTTTTCCTCCCCTTGTGTGGAATAATCCTCTTCCCCAAAAGTTCGAAGTAACTCTTATATCACACTTCAATTCTGCCACTAGAAAGCAACTAAGCAGGGGGACAACACGACTTGTCGGGCAGGTGTGTCTATCACGCATCACAATTTCTACTTTAAAGGCTAGCAACCTTGTCAGCACTGCACAAACGCATTATTCCTACTCCCTTAAGCCTACGAATGCCAACATGCTTGGCAGGTTCCAAATCCAGTTTTGATAGAAGCGCTAGGAAATCCCAACTTCTGGTTCCTATGGGTTTAGTACATAAAATAATCATAAACCACAGTGATACATGTCTGTACCCACCGAGAAACGGACTGCAAGAATCAATTGATTTGGTTTCAGAAAATTCCTTGCTGTCCACGCATTTTAAGTGGATTCAATTTCTGAGGATTTTTTACATTGAAACTTTCAAACTGCATAACCAACACCAGCAAAATCTGAAAACCCTATCAGAGTTGACAATAAACATCTCTCCCTTCTCCTCCACCCTTCAGTTTTCATACGCTTTTTGGGGCATCTAGAGGTCATGGGGAGAAACTTGAGAACACACAGCAACAAATGAGCCAAAATTTCAACAGTACCAAAATCTTCAAGCTGAAACCATGACATTGATTTGCATGAAAAGGCAGCTGACCTCCACCCCATGATTTATTGTTAAACCAAATGAACTCTGAAGCTGATATAAGCAGATAAATTGCTCTGCCTTCCAGTTTTCAGTTGAAGCCTGTGGAGATGGTGGAACTCACAGGCAGAGCTGCCTAGCTCTTGTTCTCCACCACAGAAAGACAAAACCAGTGGCTGTGGATGCCTCTGGCCAGCAGAGAAGATGGTGAATTCCTGGAAAAGCTGCAGCAGAAGCAAAAGGTCATAGGGAAGACGCTGCCAGTGAGGAAACTGTCAAGACAGTTTAGCGCTTGATTCTCACTCTTACCTTTTCATGCCACCTCTTTAAACGCACCATCCCTTGAAGAGGGACTTATAATTTCTGTGGCCTGCGATTTCTCTACTGTTCTGGCCTTGTAAAACTGTGCTACTTCTTGGCTGAGTTGTCTTCAGGTTGCAAAGGCTGGTGGCCAACAACTACGCAACGGTGGGTATGATACAAGGAATGTGCTTGCAGTGGGAAACTGTTTCAACTAGGCCACCTGCAACAGAGGACCAGCTCTGACACGAATTAATACCTTGGCTTTCTGTTGCCACCTTATACCACGCTGGGCACTTCTTCACACGTTTACTCGGCTCTCAGACAACTGGGATCCACAAACCTCAGTTACAACAGTCCAGCTGCTGCTAACCTACATGCTTTCTGTCGATGCTTCAATCAGGATAGCTTCAGTGTCGTTCCACAGAGTGTTCTTTCTCTGTCGCCAAGTTCAAGAAAACTTATAAACCGATGGTACAAACTCCATATACGAGTTGTTCCAGCTGTAGAAAACTCTAGGTTTAGGTGAGAACAAAAAATATATGCAGGCTGCTTATTGCTTTTGAACTCTCAGTTCTGTTATATGCATTATATAGAGCTGTATTTGCTTTGCCAGAAAGATGGTGATCAATCTCACTGGTTACAGGTCCACCAAAGCCTGTCATCCGGCAAGGAGACACGTCTCTGGCACGAACAAGGTCCAGGCATAGAATCACAGAGAAATTTACGTTGGAAGAGGTCTCGGGATCATCCAGTCCAACCTCCTGCTCAAAGCAGGGCTCACGTCGCATCTACAGCAGGATGCTCGGGGCCTTGTCCAGGTGAGTTTTGAAGTCTCCAAGGACAGGGATGCTGCAGCCTTTCTGGGCAACCTGCTCGTGTCTGGCCACTGAGAAATTTTTTCCTTCATGTCTAATATGACCTTCCCTTGTGGCAGGTTGTGTCTGCTATCTCTTGTCTTATCGCCGAGCAGCTCTGAGGGGTCTGCCTCTGTTTCTGTATTTCCCCTCTCCTTTAGGTGGGGGCTGACTGTTTGTTAGTAAATCCTGCCTCTGTCTTCTCTTTTCCAGGCTAAACAACATCATTTTCTCAGTCTCTCCTCATACACCATGTGCTTCACCCCCCTAACCTTGTTAGTGGTTCCTCCACTGGACTCAGTGCAGTTTTCTGATGTTTCTGGATGGGTGCAGAACTGGACGTACACCCCAGAAGTGGACTGATGAGTGTGGTGTAGAGGAGAATCATTCCTTCTCCTGACCAGCTGACAATTCCTAATGCAACCCAGTATGCACAAAACACTGCTAACTCACGTTTAATGTCTCCACCAGACCTCTCAGATACTTTCCGGTGGAGCTACTACGTGCCCCGCTGGTCCCCTGTCCACAGTGATACTCAAATTTGTTTTGTCCAGGTGCTGGACACAGCACTTCTCTTTGCTGAACTCTTTGAGGTTTCTGGCAGCCCAGCCCTGCAGGACGTGCCCAGGTCCTTGTGAATGGCAGTCATGCCTCCACCAACCACCTGCTTCTCCCAGTTTTGGAGAATACCAGTCAAACGTCCAGTCTGGTCAGCTGGTTCATCCACCCTGCAGCTCTGCGGTGAATTCGGCTTCTGTAGTTAACTACGGCATTCGGAAGAAGCTGAATATTTGCAAAACACTGGCAGCACAACTATGTGGGAAGCTGCTGTGGGGCAGCCTTGAGATTTTTGCTTCCAAGCTCCCCAGCAGGAGCATACAGGACACACGGGGTTAGTTTGGACACTTCCACGTGAAGCACATATTATGGTACAGGAAAATCCCAAAGAACTGCAGAGCCGTGAAAACCCTCACCAGAACAGATTGAAGCAGAAGTGAAGAAGTTAATTAAGAGAGACCATAAAACAGTTTGTTTTGTAGTCAGGAACCTCCTCTGGTATTTATGCTGCACAGAGACACAAGTGCACGTACCTGTGTATGTATTTCTACCCTCTGAATTTCAAGCCACGCAGACAGTAACAATTCAGCCATCCAGATTTTAAAAGCAGATAAATTATTTCTTTAGACACTCTGCAGGCAGTTATCAGAAGAGGGTTTCTTCCCTTTAAATTGGATAGTTTGCCTCAAGCATACACAGGAAAGTTTTACACTGAAAAAAAGTTCCTTCTGATGCAGAGAAGATTGCTAAAGCCTGTGGCAGAGAGAGATTGTTCTGCCTGGAGAGACCCGTGAACCTGCAGAAGAGAGGATTGCTCAGTGGGGCCAGCTACGGCACTACCTGCCAAGTCAGCCGCTCGCACAGACTGGGAACTAGCAAGCGTGAGACACAGCCAGTTGGCTTTGGCGGAATATTTATGGAGGATGCAGAGGCTTATTTACTGAATAATCTGGAGACCATCTGGTGGTATCCAGTGACAAGAACATTGAGCTGAAAGTGGAAAAGCCTGAGCTCTATTTCTGGCTCTGCCAACTATTCTCTGTGACCTCTGGTGGCTCAGTTTCTCCAGATACAAATTAGACAAAACCCTACTGTTGTTTCTAGGAAATTTTGAGATAGTTCAGTAAAAATCATCGTGTATTACTATTGTGGGATATTAGTAATAACTTCAGAGTTAATTGTGAGAATATTATTTTGAATCTGAGTTTTCCATCTGAATTACCTGGTCTCGGTTATATATATATATACATATATATACACCAGTCTCGACGATGGTAGTACATAATTTGGGGTTAAGACAAAAGTTTTCCCAAGATTTCGACACCAGCTGGACAGTTTTCTTAACTGTGACATTCTAATGTAAATGTCACAGTTGTTTTTTTCTTTACAAGAAAACGCCTATCGACCGGGAGAAGGGAAGATCTACACATCCTGTAGGACCTTCCACCGCCATAACTGAGCTGTCAAACGGACAGTCTAAAATACTGCCGAGTTCTGAACTTGTCACCATCTTGTTGAACATTTAAACCAGTCCCCAGCAGGGGATGGGGCAATTGAGTAGCCGTATCAATTCCCTCAAGACCTGCTGATTCCCTTCACCATCAATCTGCTCTGCTCGGAAGCCCACAGACTTTCTGACTGATAGCTGCCCTTGTTTGTGGGCTCTCTTAGATATACCGTCCTATTTGCTTTCTTTTTCTGAACTCCATTGACAATTTACCATGGAGATAATCACCCCTATGGCGGAATAAGAAAAAAAATCCCACTGAGGAACAGTAGCTCTTTGAGAAAAATCTCCAGATGACTAAAAACTGCCACTAACCTGGATCCAAATTCAAGTCAAAAAGAAAACTGCTGCTGCAAGCAAAAACCTGCTACCCCTGCTGCAGGAGTTTAGTTGGATTCTCCCACAGGAGATACCATAGCGGAAAGAGAGAGTTTCTGCCTACCAGGAGGACTCCGATGCCAGCAGAGCCCTGACGCTTCCCACTTTCTTCTCACAGAACTGGTCACCCTCACCTAATCTCTGTAAGTCATCTGGTGTCTCACCGGGGAAGTGCTATCTAGGACAAAGAGATCTGTAGAGATGCTGGCAAGAGTGGAAAGTGAATCTTGTGACCGAGTGCGCCGGGGCTGGGCTGCTCGGGACAATGATAATGAAGTGGAGGAGCTTTATTTTTAATGGGAGAGCAGGAAAGAGGAATAAAGGTAGCAGGAGGAGCAGACCTCCCTTGGTGGGGAGGGAGAAGAAGAGAGAGAGGAAGGAAGAAATGCACTTCTCTTCACAGATACATGGGTCAATAACTACACACTTAACAATGAAGTTTAAATTTAAACACCGAGTTATTTTTCCAACAATGCCCCCATATATGATAGCTCCAAATGACGGCCTTTCTTTCCTGATGCTGGAAGAGATCCAAGATATCTCAGGAAGAAGTAGGGTCTTCAGGTAAGGAGATTAACTTTTATGGAGTATGTAAGATTTTCCAGACAATGTGCAGATTGGAAAAAGGCTTCTGTTGACATCCCCATGTCTTAGGAAGTGGAATAAAAATAGTCAGAGGCCATAGCAACTAACCTGAGCCCTGGAAAGTGAGCGCTCGACTTCCACAATAAAAATAAGGGATAGTGTTTGGAAAGCACTTTAATGGGAGAATTACATGAAATTATAAAATGGAAGCGATGTTGTACTGCAATCAACACTGCTGCCCGAGCCTGCGTGATACGACGTATTTCAGAGTGTTTTGAATCCCTGCAATCTTAAGCACAGATTAATCAAGTACGGCAGGATACACTTACAAACTATTTAGGCAGCTTTACAGTTCAACCCACCCTGCGGACAGGGGAACAGGAAGGGAAAAAGTCCCTTATCATTCACCCAGTGGACTGACAAAAAGACAGTATGAGCTAGAAGGAATGCCATTAAGAGGTTGGTAGAGACAGGCAACACATTCTGGCTTGTATCCTTTTTCCAAAGAACTTTTAAAAGTCACATTTTAAAGTCTGTTTATCCTAATGCACTTTGTATATGTTACACTGAGATCATATTAGGTAAGATCTTTCAACCTACCTATTTGCAACTCTGCTAAACTAAAGACTAGTGCAATGGATTTTTGTTGACTGGCTGGGTGTGTAAATTCATCTCCATAATCTGTGAAATAATACTGTACCTCAAAAAAAAAAAAAAATCTACAACTCACTGCCATTTGCAGCTGATACAGTATAAAGGCCCAGACATTATCCCATCTCTCCTCATTCAGTGTCTGCCTTGAAAAACCAAACCGCCTCAAATATTCACGGGATTTTGGCTAAGTTAGAAACAGGACTGAATAAACAATGACTTTTAGCTGTTATCTTCAGATTTTCTCACAGTTTTAACCAATCTTTTAACTTCTGTAGCTACACGGAATGTTTTTAGAAGGTCTGCCCAGAAGACACTTCAGACTGTGCTATGAGAATTGCAATTATACCTGCAGCTTTGACCGAAGAGCCATCCCGTCTGAGGACAGCGTGCCTTCAGCCTATCTGGCTATGAAGTGAACAATCTCCTCTCGGAATTCATTAAGGGCTCAGCAATCTGGAAAGTACTGCACTGCTGTGTCTTATCTGCAGCAAGGGAAAGCAGAGCTCTGCGGTAACCGGCTGAACCTCAGCCATATCATATTACATGTACATCTGCAAAGTGCCTATTTACTTTCACAGACAAAAGAGCAACCTCAGACTACCAAATGAAAAAAGAAGTTCCTAACATAGTAATCCAGGAACCAAAAAAGTTTTTAAAGACTGCTTGATATACTAAAAATACTAAACCATCAGTTCCACATGGGACGGATGTTTTAAAGCGTTCCTAGTGTCAGGAACTCGCTTTCTGGAAATCCCCTCCAGCAACAACAACTTTCCCCTTCTTTCCTCGTGCGGCATGAAAATGATGCCTGTGCAGCCCTGGGTTCTGCAGCACCCACCGTCACTTTGGCCAGCCCAGGACAACGATGAATTCACACCACATGAAACAGACCCCTGACAGTGAATCTTCCCTTGGATGGAAATGGAGCTCGGGTGTGTTGGAGTATACTGATTGGCTCTTGATGGCACCAAAGTCACTGGCAGTTTTGTCACTGGCTTCAGAAGAACCAGCCTTCCAGCTAGAAGACAGGAATGGATGAACTGCACCTCAGCTGACAAGTTTTTCAAATGATAACTTGAATCATGTCTGTTTAGCCATGAAGCACTGCCTGATGTAGAACAGCTATTGAAGTTATTTTTGTTTTAACACGCCATTAGATCTCATATTTTGTAGTAACCATGTTCCACAACAACTCTCCCCTTTACCCGTCACAATCATTTTATGAATCAGAAGAAAAAGGGACACTGAGCATTTCTAACTCGCAGCACACACTTCACGGGGACGTTGTATGTGGATGTACACGCCAAGAACTCTCTTATTACGGACTTAATGATATGTAGTTAAAATCCTACAGGTGGAAATCGAGGTGTTTTATGCAGAAAAGTCCATACAAAAAAATGAAAGTACTGAAATGCAAACATAACTAGTCGACACAAACATCTTTCAGGTTGCTGAAAAGAGCAAAGAGATACATTAATAAAGATGACACAAGACCCACTGTCATACCAAACACTCTTCAGAAGACACTCACATCCAACCAAGACTCAGGTGGCCACACACTGGGGCCATGCTACACTCAACATCCTGCACCTGGATTCATCAACCCACCGACTGGCTTACAAGAGCTCACTGACTTCTACTTTTTAAGAGCAGTAGATCTTCCATTCCCCTTGAGAAGGAAGAATACGGCGCAGCACTCCATCGTTCTTAGAACTGCATCCAAGGAGAATGGTTATCTGCAGCCACAAGCAGAAAACATTTATGTTCTACTGCAATGTACGCTGTCTCCTTAGCTTGGTTACCTAGAAAAAGGAGAGTTACGCTTGGATTTTTGCCAAGAAAGGTTGGGCTAGGTGATCTTTGAGGTCCCCTCTAACTTGGTATTCCACGATTCTAGGATACCATCTAGTACCATCTGCCTGACAGTCAACCATGCCTTCTACCTAACTATGTAACATACAGGCTGCTTCCAACTGAACGTCACAAAAAGACAGAGGACTCAAAGGAGGACTCCAAGTCTAACAAGACCTTCGCTGGCTAAAGGAAGAAGCCGGTTCAACATCTCCTCACTGAAGGGAAATTCAAGCACGTTCTGAACAAGTTACCTGGTTTTGCTGGATTAGCCACTGATGGATATGTGTGGTCTGACCAGCCAATCAGCACTTACCCACCAAAAGGTGCCCTGACATGCACTGCCTCTTGCCCAGCTGGAAGGGGATTGGGACTACTCGGAGGAAAATCAAGCAGGAGGAGATGTGAAGGAGAAATGGCTCCTTATCATCGCTGGAGGAGTCGGCTGGCATCTACAACACATCCACAGGCAATCAGAACTTATTAGCTCTGTTACTTACAGAACAAATTACAGGACTGAGAACAACACTTAGGGCTCCTGGTGAAGATCCAAAAGTACACTATGCCAGGCCCATACCCCATTCTGCTTTAGCTAAGAAAAAAGGTAGGAGAAGGAATGGAGGAAACAAGATTAAGTTACTTGCTGGAATCGCACAAGAGATCAGTGCCGTCTGCCAAAACAAGCCTCCTTTTCCAATTGGAGATTATCTACCAACTCAAACACCGGTACCACGCACCAGTGTGTGGCTATATAAAATTATCTTAGTTCGTTTGTATAATACTCAAATACAGCTATATGGAGTGTCTCTTTAATATCATGTATTAAAAAATGATATTATATAATATAGACTACAGAAAACTTGCAGAGTCCTTCCCCCAAATGTAAGAAACTTTTCTGCCAATATCACCACGATAATTCCATATAACGAATTTCAGACAGAAACCACAGCTGTTAGCAGCTTCAGCAGCCTCAAAACACAGTAACTCTTTGGACTGGCTGCTTCAGAGAGACTTCTGTAATCAAAGACATAAACAGCACAGAAGTCCAAGATAAAGTCAAAATTAGATTTAAATTGGATTTCTAAACCAAAGTACCCACCAGAGATACAGCAGACTCACCGCTATGCCGTAAAATGCTTCAGAACTGCTTTCATGGCAGCAAACATTTATTGACTTAAGGGAATGTTCCCATGCCATGAAAACAAGTCTTTGTGTTAGAGGGTGTTTGTTTCAAGAGTCCAGAATACAACATTCATTTCCAGCTTACCCTTAAAAGCCAATTTGTGCAGATCATCAGAAATAGTCAGCAGTGAAGATTTAGTTCAGCCCTAAAGATCGTGGCTTGCTACCACCACTTGCTACCCGTCACTAACATCTTCAGGACACGTGGTGAGTGAAAACCAAAAGGGTCAAATAGGGCAACAATAGAAGAAGACCTGTCTAACCTACAGAACAGAAGAGATAACTGTTCTGAAGTCCACAACTGTGTTTACAGAAAAGGTAAAGCCAGAAGTTGTTCAGCTCCCTATTACATTTAAGGGCATCAGTTCAGAGCAAACTTTTTGTTAGTGTTTTCTTTTCATGACACAGAAGGTGTAGAACAGCAGTTCTAAAATTCACCTACCAGAAAAGCGCAGTTTCTCGACTAACCAAAAGCAGGAGTGGTTCTGTAAATGTGGGAGTTAGATTCTTCTAGCGCGACTGCCTGCTGTTTGTCTGCTATTAAGTTCTTTTTTTTTTTTTCCAGTACGTTTTGATACTTTTCCGTAGACAGAGGCCATGCTTCCAGCTCCTAAACGACCCGCAGTGCCATTTACTGTAGCGTGTACTGTACAAAGTTCCCTGGTATCCACAGGAACAGTTACCAACTGATGTGAACTTCCTTCCCTAAAGGGCTTGTTTTGAATAACAAACTACTCCAGGGGGAAATACATTATCTTGTCTAATCAAATGTTCAAGTGAGGCTTATTTCATTCCAGGGTTTTACTATGTGTTGTGGAAATGTGTGTGACACTGACCTTTAATTAAATCTCAACCTTAGAGGAAGACAGAAGACGCTTAGCAGCCCAGGCTGAAGCTGAGATTTTAAAGCTACACTTCAGTGGTTTAAAGAATTAAGCAAAATCTCCTGTTTTTCAGTGGATGTGTTCTCTAAGGTACCTGCCTTTCATGACATCTGCATGAAAGGTTTTTGGAAGCATCAGTAGTTATTTGTTGTACAGTCAGTTTTAAAATACCACCTGACATACCACCTGACAGAGAGTTTGTATTACCAACATGCTTCCTTTTATCCAAGTGTATCCAGTCGGTGTTTTTTCATTAGCTCAAAACGTTCCCCACTGAGAAATACGTCCTTTAGACAGAAAGCAATTCAGCACCACATACACGCAGGGCAAAAGTTCATTTTTCGCGTCACAGAGCTTGTGTCAGGTAAAAATATAACTCGGCCTCTCGTGATGCCTCCCCAGGTGGCATGAAGCAGGAACAGCCAAGCCATACCCCAGAGCCCTTCCGCTGAGAGACATCTTTGGGAGAGTCTCCTGCCCCGGCCCCACCAGGCAAGGAAAGGACAAGTCAAGGACAGGGAGGGAAGAAGAGGAAACCAAGGGAGATATAAGGTGCCTTCTTCAGCATCCCCCTTCCCTGGCTTGGACCATCCCACAGCAGATGTAGAGAGAAGAGAGGATCTATCACGTGAGCCCAGGGAGAGTTGGGAAAGCAGAGAAGGAAAGTCTTGCTGACACTTGAAAAGCACTAACAGAAAAGAAAATATTCAGATAAATTCTGCAAGTATGTGGTGCTGATTATGTGTATCCATTAAAAAAAATCCTGCATAATTCCTGTACTTAACAGATATTGAGACGTAAAATTTGTCGCTTCTTTCAGACAGTAAATGACCCTGTGAATACAACAAGCACTATAACAAACACCACCTCAAACACTGGTTCAATACTCAGGTGTTACTATACTATTGCTGTAGCGGTCAAACACTATCGTTATAGTCAACACTTTAGACATGCACGCAAGCTATAAAGGTCTTGGTAAATCAGAACAAATCCATTAAACCCCAAACAAATACTCTGTTCTTTTGCAATTGATGCAAAACAGTCGTGCTACAGCCCTCCAACGTTCTCTGCTTGTAAAGTGGAGTCACGACGTTAAGGTAGAGGAGATCTCCGGTGCACCCGAGCTGTATCTTTAAAAGCATCTATATTTAAAAATTGCCCCTAACAATGCAGTTCTAAGTTGTATTGTTTGTTCCCGACATGTTTTTGATACTCATTCACGCAAATGGGAAAATAAACCAGTTGTTTCTCTTCCTCACTTACTGTTAATTTTCAGTTCTAGTTGGCGGCAAGGTCAGCTCTGTGTTGGCTGGCTTTAAATCACCTTCTCTATCTACAACTATTCCTGACCTTAAAAAATAAAAATAACAAAATCTTCTTAAATTAAACCTTTAATTTTGAGTTAAATGTGAACTTTTTTTTGGGGGTACTTATTTTGAAGAATAAAGTAACAGTATTTGTTCCTAGTGATATATCATTGTACCAGATTTGAACATATTTTTGTATTTTTATATTTGAGATGATTTGTGTTTAGACACAGATGGAGGGTAATTTCATTCAAATCTAAAGATGCTTGAATTTTTTTTAAAAAAAAACTTGGTGACAAACATGCTCATGCCAGTATTTTGCTTCAGATAGTAACAACAAAAAAGCGAACTTCCTTTCTCTACAGGCTCAGGAAACATCACGGGGAGGTTTTCCTTGTGATAACAGAGCAGACTGTAGAGAAGTGAACATGGAAACTAAGGTGAGGAATGGCAGTAATACAATTTAAAACGAGTTACAAATCCTGCTGGATGCAGAGAAGCGCTCAGCCTGTCTCCACACAGCACGTTGTTCAGGTGCTCAGCCAAGACGGTGCCTGTATTTTCGTAAAGATGGATTTGGCCTCCATCCATTTGCTCAGGTTACGTAAACCCACGTTGAAACGCAAAGGAGGTTTTATTCCTTCCTCTCCTTCTTTTCCTCCATGAGAAAAGATATGGAATCATTAAATGCTTGAGCTCATACAGGCGCATACACTAGAGATTGTATGTTAACATTTTTAGCAGGGGTTGAAAAGTTCAACTGAAAAGCCTCACTGGGCTTTATGGAGACAAAACATCAGAGCGTATCGTATTTGCTCTCGATTCATCTCCTAAACACCACCACTATGCTTAGGTAACTTCTGAAGTGACCCTCAGGCTTTCTAAAGGTACACATTAGACAGCAGCGTGCCTCTCCGATGGCCTGTGCAGCTGCAGGAGTGTCACTGCTGAGGAGGTGTGAAATGGCCTGACTCTTCTTCAAACTCGTGTTGAGAGCCATTTCCCCCGTAGCCAGCCACGGGCTCTCTCAAGTTACCAGGTAACAGCTTTGACAGGCTGAGAGAAAAGATTCTCTTTTGGTGGGAGCCTCTACCAGCTTACGGAAGGAAAACCAGTTAAGAGAGGCAATGTGCTCTCACGCTAATTATGGTGCCACTGGAAAAATTAAATAACGGCTAATGGGGGAAACCGTACTGGCACAGAAAACTTTCACCTGAACGACAGCCGTGACTCATTTGTGCTGTTCAGCCCATCTATTTACAAACGAATCAGCACAGTGCTGACTGGGACATGTCAGAAAGCAATCCCTCCTGGAAATGACTTCTTAAGCCTTAAATTAAGGCTCCTGCAGGGCTGTGCTCTCGCCCGCTATCCTCTACCCAACAGTGGATGCCCAGCAAGAGATGGGCAAGGACAGGACACGCATATAACACCACCACAAGAAGTCTTCTCAAGACTTGAGCCAAACAGGCTGTCTACGTACTCAGGAGCCCTCAGCTGACTTCTGCTCTGCAGACTTGACCCATCTCCCTGAAGGCCACACACACGTTATAAAACAGTGTCAGCTCAACACACTGTCGCTAACATGGCACTGGAACAAAGCTCCGTTCTCACTGCACACCCATGGGGGGACACTATTACACTGGCTCCTCCACAGCAACACACGAACAGAACTTAAACATAGATACCTATGCTGCCCTTCCCTCCCCTCCCATGTCTTTTAGAGCCTAACGACCACTGGTGGGATTTCTGCATACCATCTATCACGTTTTCAGTAAAGATAATACAGAAACAGAGCAGAAGTGGGTTGCAGTTATGCAACAAAGCCAAGAGAGGAGAGTTCTTGTGGCAAGAGAGTTCTTGTGGCAAGAGAGTTCTTGTGGCAGCAGACTCAGCTACGAAGCCTTTTGTACACTGGAGTTCATGTCAGTTGGATGCTTTTGAAATTCAAGCTAAGCCTTAAAGCTCCAGTCCACCAAGGTAAGTTTAGAAATAACGGCAGTGAATGCAGCTGTATTTACTTATCTGAAAGGCCAAGGGCGAGCAAGACAGACCTGTTCTTGTACCACCGAACCTCTGCAAGAGACGTCAGGCTTCACATCAGAGGAAGCAAAACTGACACACTGCACTGGGTTTCTTCTAACACTGGGATTTCCAGTGGCTTTCAGTCTGACCATAATCTGTGACTGTAGATACGGAGGTGGAGGAAGTAAAGCTGCTTGTCTAGATAGCCATCACCTTCCCCTTACGTCCTACTGCTTGTTCCCATCTCCGCTTTCTTCTTCCCCATTTTGTGTCACCCGCCCTCAGTTAAAACCACGGAAATGAGCCACACTAAAAATAATCTCTCCCTCCACCTCATTTGGTCAGGCCAGCAAACAGCTTTACCAGGACACAGCTGAGGGCACAGGGCAGGCACAAAATGAGACCGTGGAGTGGACAGTGACGGGGGAGGGTTGGGGGATGAGGAGAACTGGCAGCACTGCTGGGACAAACGCACATGGAGCTGCACGGAAAGCAGTTCCTCAGCATCCTCAGAGCAGCAACGCGATGCAGAGACCAATGACTTGCTTAAGAAATAAAACCTGGGGAGAAAAATACTTGATGTAGGGAGAAGAAAACGGTGTCATATGCACAAAAGCATCTCAAAAAAGTAAATGAATTAGAATGTCAGTTGGCCAGTAAAATGCCCTCCAGTGTTGACACCCACTCATCAGGTCCCAGCGAGAACCCACCATCAACATCAAGGGAAAAACCTGCCCAGAAATAGTAAGTACTGACCAAACTCAGCCAGTCCAGAAGTACAGCAAACAACGAGTGCTCAGAGCAAAGAAGTTCTGTTGCTAGAAGCAAATGCCTGGAATTCCCCCAGCAGTCAAGCTGACTGTCAGAGGCAGGATTTTCTCCTGATTACATCCTCAAATTCCATAAAGCAGCCCCTCATAAACTGATTAACCAATGTTTTGTTTTAAATTTCCCTCCCAGTGTCTGGAAGCACACAAAGCAACATGTTCTTACAAAAAAATAACCACCTAATTACAATCTTTGCAAGGATTTTTTTTGTCGTTGTTTGTATTTCAGGAAAGGAAAAAGGAAATGTAAACTTCGATTTACCACATACTTTTTATTTCTGTATTTCTGCTGGGATTCTAAACCCTAAAACTGAGGTATGGTCACATGCATGATCACGTAAGCATGGATCACGCATGGTATCACTATGACATTTGGCTGTAATTATAAAATAAGAAGGGCAACGCTCCTAATGATTACTGAACCAAAAAAGAAAGATATGCCTTTCAATGTGATCATCATTTAAGTCAACATTGCAAGATGCATTTCAGCACTATTTCCCCTTACACCCACTCCATCAGGGAAGCAGGGACTACTCCTAACAGGAAAACAAAATGAGAGTTGCTTCTCCTTTCTACAGAATTTGCTACCGTGAGCCACAGAACTAAGGAAACCTGATTTCCTACGATCTGTGTCCATAGTTTTTTAAATCCCTCACTAGGAAAATCCCCCGCATGCCTCTCCGAAAAGCCTCCACTTGCCACTGAAGGCACCTGCCGCAGGACTCACACGGATACTTCCTTGCTGCGGTAGCTGGGAGCTGTCACTGACACTTGAAAGCTACTCACCTGCCACTCTGCACCTGCAGAACTTTCCCTCTAATGCCAAAAACTTCAGAAAAACTTGTTTTGTTCTCCAAATCCTCTTTTCATGTCCACGTGCTTGAGGGCGTACAGCTAAAAGCCCAGTTAGCCACGAGACATCCTAGTTCTTGAATAGATTAGAACTGTGTATGAAAGTAGGAGAAGCCTTACACTTCCACACATACATGCAATATTATGGTCTGCTACACCATCTGAAAAGCACCCTGGAAGAACGTGCACTATTTAAGAGAAATTATCAGGTCTGTTCACACAACAAGGCCGTGACGGGTCAGGCAGACAACTAATGAAGTTTCTAGATTAATTCAAGACTTGTTTAAGAGCAGCTTTAGTTTTGGAAAAGAAGTCCCAGGGGCTCTGAACCAACATGCCCACAGGACCTCTGTGAACAGAAAGATGATGGCAAATGACCAACTGATGGGAGCCCGTATCGTCCAAAGCTTTCCAGATACTCAGAACCTTTTAACTTGAGCATGAGTGTGATTCATGAAAATGGGCTTCAGCCTTAAGCGAGTCGTAGCTCAGAGTATTTGTGAAATTGTGATCCTTAAACTCACTGCGGTAGAATTTCCCAAACTTGTGGACTTCTATATGATATGGATGAGAAGACTTTTCCCCTCTCAAGTTAATTTCCTGTCCTGAAAGGACAGGCACAAGAACACATAATTACAGCTTTTTAAGTACTAAAAATTGTATTAATCTCCCTCTCCCCTTCAGCCTGGAGCGTTCCCTTTTTAAGAGCGAACATACCCAGTTCTCTTCACCTCTCTTACTCTTGATGCTCTCCTCTGGACTCCATTTGTTCCTTTTTTTGTTCCCCAAACTAGACACAATAACTCGGCTGCGGACTCACCAGTGCCAAACAGAACAGCATAATTACTGCATGGATTTTGTACAGCAGCCTTGTTAATGCATACCAGAACCAGTTAACTCAGCGTTTGTGGCCCATTACTACTGCAAAGAATTTTTCCTGCACTACAAGTCGGTTTTTTGCATCCTGTATCCTCTTCCATTCCCTTCCCTACAGACTTTCTGTTCACTCCTGAGAGGCTGCCAGAAGGGAATGGCTGGTTGGCCCATTGGAGACAACCGTGTTTGAGAGACTGAAATGTGTACATTTAGTATTACCAAGATTCGACAGCAACTTGTTCTTAATTCTTTGCACTGTTAAAGAAGCTGAGAACTGAAACAACAGAACTGACCTATTCTCTTTGAAGTGGACTAGTCACAATGGAGAGAGAAAATACGAGGACCAGAGGAAGAGCTTTAAAAATGAAGAAAAGCCAATCCAAAAAATATCTTAACAGTAAAGAAATGCCTTCTCTAGTGGCTGCTCCTTACTATTTTTGCCGCTTTAATCATAATCTACAACTCTTTTTCCCACAAACCACAAGTGCTGAATCATGTAAGACCTAAACTGACATAAAAATAACAAAATTCTGCTACTTGCAGCGTTTCCCCAAGGGGGATCAAAAAGTTCAAAACATTTTCTCTTAGTGACACACAGCTTTACCAACTGCGAGGGGAAAAAAAAAGCGGGGCATTTTGGTATTTTTAAACATTTTACTTGTCTAATGAGAAGGGCTCCAAACAATGGTCGTCTTTTCTGCTACATCAGGCAAACCCTAAGGAATGATTAAGGAACGATGAGCAGATTTGGAAGCACAAATGTCCTTCGTGGTACTGTAAACACTGTCCATCCAAAAATCAGGCTAAGAATGCTTTTTTGTAAGGGATACATGGCAGCATCACAAATGAGAAGACATCATTACACATGAAAGAATAAAAAATTGAATGTAATGGATTTTTGAAACAAACTAGTTGAATTGTGTGATCTGAAAATACCAGAGAAGAACAAGAATAAATGTCTTTAACAGTAACTTTTGCTCTCTGTTGGTGCAGAGACCTTCACGCACGTTGCTCCTACCTGCAACTGTGGTTCAAATTGTCTTGGAAGTGTAAACTAATCTACGATAACTGTATAAAGATGGCAACTCAGCGTCCCAAAAAATTCAGTGTTAGAGATTATTAGAAAAAGAGTAGAGAATGGAAAGGAAAACAGAATGCTACTGTATAAACCCGCAATGTACCTACACCATGAATATACTGTGCGCAGTTCTGGCCTCTCACTGCAAACAGGGTGTTGTAAAACTAAAAGATATATGTAAGTGCAACAAGAATGAGCAAAGATATGGAACAAGTCTTGTGAGAGAACCAGCTGAAGAGACTCTTAAAGTGGAAAGATAAATATTTGGAGGGATATGATAGGCAACGTGGAAAAGATTAAATATTTCTAACAGACAAACGAGGGAAGACCAGGGGCGGGTCTGGTAGATCAGGCTTGAGGGAGGGAGAAAAGAAAAGAAAAATCAATCAGGTGGTACTTCCTCACACAGCACATATGTAACTGCAGAACTCACCACCATGACTGAAAGTTCACACAAAATTCCTGGAAGAAAAGTCCAGCGGAGTTATTAAATACAGAAATACGACTCCCAGTCAAAAGACACCTCTGCTATAACTCTGTGGAGACAAGGACAGTCAGTGGCGGGAACATCACGATGTTCTTGCCCCATTCTTAAACTCTTTTTCCAGTTTCACTGTCAGCCATGGTCAGAAATGAGGTTTGGTGCTAACCAAACCCATGATGTGAGCTGGCACAGTTTTCTTACTGTTTTATCGAGCTGTGCAAATCCATTTAACAAATTAGCTAAGACTGTGCATGAAACCATTCCTTCTGCACCAAAAGCGATGCTGGTGCAGCCTACTGTTCAGCAAGCCTTTTAAAGACATTATTATTAAAAAAAACCACAATATGAAAATGAATCACAGTGATTATTGAAAAGACCTACTGTTCACAGCTTAATAGCATCCAGAGAACTGTCACTTATCTGAAAAAGATTTTGCTTATTTCAAGTTTTGTGCCAATCTCTAACCTACACAACTTTTCCCGCCCCCAAGAAAATCCATAAAAGTGCTCAACGACCTCCCAAATATAAATTTAACAGGGAGAAATGATTCGCTTGTTTGGTTTTTCAGCTGAAAGTATCTGTGATTTTGATATTAATATCACTGCATCACCGGAAGCTCAGCTACAGGAACACTGTGCTAGCAGTACGTTAACAGTGCATTTAGGTCCACATATATCCATATGTTTAAGCCTTTGCAAGATGAGACCCTGGGGAATACAGTTGTTTAGGATGACTTCTGTATTTATGGAACATTGCACTTCTTGCCAGGCTTTCATTCATCAGTGAGAAGAATCAAAACCTGCTGAGTAGACCAAATTTAATCTCTCCTTTCTTCAAAATGCAGTGAAAATCCTCTGCAGTTCAAATGCTGGCTCTCAGAAGCGTCGAGAGCCATCTTCCTCTACCAACATGATTTTAAATCCATCCCATAATTTTTTAATTATGATTTCTGACTTTGTTTTCCCCGACTGATTAATCCTCTGGTCCGTAATATACTCACACTGCTGTTAGTTTGCATGTTTAGTTTGCTGCTGTTAAAATCCAGAGAGAAATCCAGCAGATAACAACAATGATTAGAAATGGTAATTCTAGGGGTGGAAAAATACAAGGTCTGATGTTCAGCTGGAAGTATGTTATCCTAAACAAGCAAGTCTGCTCTTCCCCAAAGGAACAGGCAGCACTGGCATCCTGAGAAGGAAGGAGAAGCTAAAGTTCAAGTTAGAGGGCACCAGAAGGAACATCCTCACTCGAACGTTTAAGGCTGCAGCTCCTGCCAGGAAGCCTCACTCTCCTGTGATACCTGCTGGGAATCCGATCATTAATGACATGGTTTCAGCAGCAAGTGGAGAGACCCGACCTCCTCCTCCACCCAGCAGAAGTGACTGTCTACTCCTTGCACAGTTTGTTTCATTTACATTTCTCCTCCACCTTTTCTTTTTGCCTGGGCTTGAGAACTCCTGGGGCACACAGCCTGCACCGATGGCACTCTGGAGCTGACAGCCAGGTCCTGCTGCTCTTCCTGGTCAGCTGGAGGCGAGCGGGCAAGAGGTCGTGACATGTCTCTAAGGAGGGAAGCAAGGTTACGCTTTCCTCTATTTTACTGAACCATTCTCTGCCTTTTTTTGTTTTCCTACCTGACAGTTCTTAAATTTGATATTATTTAGCTCCTATGAAAGAAAGTATGTGGGTGTGTGTTAAGAAAAGAATGATCTGCACAGCTCTGTCACTTAACATCCTCTGGAAGTGAGGGTGGACGTGATCAAAAAGCGTTCACCAAATTAAGAGAGATAAGAGGGCTTGCATAGCTTTAGTCTATTTTATCTTGCTAAACAATTTTGCCGTTCAAAACAGCGAGGCAAGTATTTGCATTAAAATATGTTTAAGTCCTGCTGGCAGCAATAAGAAAACTCAAATGGAATGAATTGGCAGAAGTGTCCGAGAATGTTTACTTTTAAAAGATCTAAAAGGCAAAGTTCATCTCTAACGTCGACCTAACAGACAAAAATTCCAATATTCTTCTTGCCTAAGGATAAATATCCTTTCAAAACACCCAGCATAGGTTTTTAAAACAAATACTAGCAGATTAATTACATGAGTGCGCTTTAAACCAACCAAAATTAATCTACTGATTTAAAGCAAGAAACCATAATCTGCGTGCCTCGAGTGACAGCTGGCCTGCTTACAGCCCGAGGTAGCTCTGCTCCAAGAAATTGCTGCAAGAGCTTCCAAAGTAAAAGACAACACAAACTTAAAAATATGTTGCATGAATTGCATTCTCCTCCTGACTCCTTTTAAAGAGAAGGTCCTAGAGCTCTAGAACTGACTCTCTTTAACTCCAGAAGAGCTAATGACACATACATGCAGTCTTCCGTTCACACTGCCCCGAGCGTTCTCTCCTCCTCAGCTTCCACAAACAAAATATCCTGCCTGCTGATGCAGACCATAGTGACATTACAGAGGTAATCCACTGCTGACAATAAGTACAAGCAATGGATGAAGCTATGGAGGTGATGAAAAAACACACACAGAGGTCTAAGCTGGCAATGCCCAACACTGTTTCAGAAACTGAAGCTAAAGTCTCACCATGTGCTGAAGACAAGGGACGCAGCTCTTTGCTGTTAGGCAGAGGAACCCTCACTCCTTTGAAACTCTAAAGGATGATACTATCATTATCTGAGTAGGCGATATCCTCTGTTCCACAGGTCTCCACCAGCTTCTTCACTGACAATACGCATGACAAGAGGATGATTTATTCCTGATCGAACTTTTTATCACGGCCAATGAAACAAAAAAGAAGATTATCCCTGACTAGTAAACGCATTACTTCTACAGAGCTCTCGAAGCTGGCAAAAGCAGTGCATCAAGCTGCTATCTCTGGCTTCAGAGATTAAAAGAGCGAACTGATAACAAGGACAGTTGCTATGTTTACCTTTCCTCTGGCCGTGATGGAAAACCTGTTTTAATGTAGTTTATAAATAATGACACTTAATTAAATATTTCGCTACCCTTCCTCCAAAAACTGCCTCTTGTGAAGTCTGAAATTCCTCCTCCTCGGACTAATTGGACAATGTGTCTTCATTGGGAGTGTGGTCACCCTTTGCCTGTTATTTACATTTACTTCCATCACAATTCAGTTTGATTTTCACATGAGGGAATAAACGAGCCGAGTTCCCGCAAACATTTTTAAGTGCACGTTAAGTCTTAAAAAACTACAAACTAATTTGGAATTAAATCTTCTATGAGATTTTAATGCAACTCGACCTAAGTGTTGTCACCTGCACGTCGCAGAACTGCTTTCGGAAGATAACTCAGAGCTACTATAGTTTAAAATAAGTCTGTGTGCCTTGAGACCTGGGGCCAGTACACAGATAATGACAGTACAGGCTTCAACCCATCGCTGCTGCCTTTCTTTAATTTAAAATGAGGGTGTACACTGAAAAATACCTGAGGAACAAAAATATTCTGAAGCTCATAAATGATGCTCTGATACATTTTTCGTTCTGTGAGGAAAATCAGTCACTCCTACTTAAGATGATAATTCAAGTTATTAGTCTTTCTGATGCCATCAAATCAAAATCCCAAATTTAGATGTAAAAAATATTTTTATCCTTGTGAAGTGTGATGGAAGTATATGAAGTTTTCAGCTAAAATTGGAACAAAGAAAGACAGAATGTGACATTTATCAATTTACAGTATTTGACTGGATGCTGGCTTGACTTCCAAAAACCCTCCAACTAACCTCCAACTATTCATAGCTACAAAACCTGAAATAATACCAGCAAATGCCAACGATTTTGGAGACTACGGAAGTAACTGAAGTTTTAGTAAGTAACAATAAACGATAATATCTTTCCAGTTTTACAGCGAAAGCGTCTGAGTTGTGTGATGACAATAAATAAGACAGGCTGGATGAAGTGTGAATATACCACCTGCTACCGGGGAAATCAGACTCACAATGGAAGACAGCAAACTAATCTGGTGTTAACTGCAACGGGGTAACACTCCATGTAACACGGCACTTGATTCATAAGCAGTGTTGCTCAAAAGACTTTCTCAAATGTCTTTTCAGAGTGATATTAATTATTTCACATTGTAAACTACACAAAAATATATTCTAAAGAAGGCAAAGACACCTGGGAATGGTGAACTTTTTCTGTGCATTTCAAAGTTGAAACTGGTCTTAAAAATACTGAGATAGGAAGATCTAGAAACACAGAATTTAATACCGGTTTCTTTCATTGTTTTTTCTGAACACATCTTACATTTATTAACTGTGGATCACTTATGATGATGCACAGGACTTCCTGTGGCTCCCACACTCAGGATTTCTACTGTGAGTCGTGGGGGCCTAAGTAGACCCCCAAGCTCCTTTCCTAGGACACAGATTTAATTATTTACTTACCACCAGTATAAACTGTTAACGGTTGTGGGTCAAGTGAGTTTGGAACAAGGGGAGGAAGAAATATATTGTTACACTTTTATTAAACCAAGTAGTGTTTTACTAAAGCAAACCCCTCACTTCATCGTTATGCTTGAACATGAGGAATTCCTTCACCCTAAAGCACAAACCACCCAAACACAGACTGTGTGTTTCAAGCACAAAGTCCCGAGCCTCACAGAAGAGCTGTACCTTCCCCAAACCACTCCAGTTCTAACCCCCAGTTGTGTTTTCAGTAAAATCAGAGTATTCATTGAAGATTTAAAATAAAACCCTTGAAGAAAATCATGGTAGAACTTATGCTTTTACAGTTCCTGTACATATTAACAATTCGAGAAGTCTGGGTGTTTTGGGGTTTGTTTGACTGGGTTTTGGTTTGCCTTTTTTTTTTTCTTTCTTCTCCCTTTCCCCGCACTGCTTGTTTGTAGGATGATCCCAGTTCCAGTTTTATCTTTTTGTAACTCCACAGTTTACATAACAACTGATAATTTCTGCAGGCGCTACTGGATTGCCTGATCCATCCGCAGCAACGTTAATGCTTCCAGAGGGTAAGAAACAAACCACCACATAACGCCGGAGCGTATTCTTGATCTCACGTACAAAATGTTTATAATTTTGTACCTTAGCATCCATTAATCAGAGCGTTAGGGACCTGGCTTGTGGTTTAACAGAAACCAGATACGCTTACGGTACGTCTGTATGCAAACAGGTATTTCACACGGAAGGAAAGAGACCGCTGGGCATCAGCAGAATCTGCTCTGAACATGGAAAGAGCTCGGCTTCAGTGCCCACTGTTAATTAATACTTAGTGTACAGCATAAACACAAGTGCCATCAAAACAAAGAAATTCCATCCGTTACCTAATTGCCACTTCTCCCCAATATCCACTACTTTTCAATCCCAGCCCTCTCAACAGTTTAAACCTTTGTGTGAAGACTAAAGAGTCGCCAACAACTCTATCAGCATACGCGGCATTTCCAGCTGTCCTTCTCTGACAACCGTCTTCATTGGTTTTTCGAGTGTTATTAATTCAGGATGTTGTTGGGCCTGTACAATTTAATCACTATCTGGCCTTCCAGATCCCTTCTGCCTTTGTGAAAATAAGAACAAATAAAGAATTACCAGCGTGCATCTCAGACCACAAAGCCCACAAATGACTGGCTTCATTTTTAAAAGTCTAACTGATTCTTAAAAGTTAATGTTGACTTGACACTGTAGTAATGTTAAGTATCACTAGTGCAGGTAATTGTAAGAACTTGTGGCCCTTCATTCTACCCAAAATGGTAAATGAAGCTCTAAAGTAAAAATCTAGATAGAAAGAAAAATAAAGCCAATTGAGCTGCATTCACTCTTCCGTTTTATGGTATTTTCATGTAAAACATTGTATATTCTCACACTCCTGAGAAAGATGGAAATATTGCGAGTTATTTGAAAATCAAAAAATGTGAGACGATGCTATTTTGTAACTCCTTTGGGCTACATCAAGTCCGTATTACAGGGAAACTTCACACAATTTGTGGTCAAATAGGATATTAAAGCCACGGCATTAACTGCACAACCCAAGCAAGTTTAACCACATGTGAACCATATTTATCATGTTTTTACTGTTTTATTTAAGTATTTATTCAGGATAAAGATCTTCTATAGCCCAGCGATACACTTCACGTGGGCAAGCCTCAGTTCAAATGTGGAGAACACAACTGGGAAGACCAGCCATCACCAGACATCCACACAAGTTCAAATTTGAATACCAGGTTCAAGGAGAATTTGAAATGGCTAATGAAAGTCTAGGAAACTTCCTTTTGTCTTTACATTAGGAAGTCTTGATTTTTAAAAAGAAAACGTGGAGGAAAATTAAAGTTATCCAACTGAACTGGAACTGCAGTATCTGAAAATGCAGTATCTGAAAATGCAGAGGAAACCACAACGCAGATTAATCGAAAGCAGTTTCTCTGTCAATGCGACACTATCATTTCACTTTTAAAGCAGGACTGATACGAGCTCAACTGCCTGATTGATAAAATAGCTTCAAAAATTATTTTTAAACCTCCCATTCTAAAATCAGCACAAGGGACTACATTCACACAATCCACTGTTTTATGACGGTTGAACAAAACACTTTGTCTCTCTAAAACATTCTTGGCAAAGGAAAAGGAGTGTTGACGTGTTGTCTGTCAAGCACCTTCACTGGTAACGGGCTCGTATCACCAAACACTTGGCTCTCCCGTTTGGTCGTAGCTAAGTGACTACCTGCCACGTACCTACACATAACTGATCAGATGAGCCTGATCCAAGACACACGTTATAAAAAGTGACTCAATTTGACTACATTTTGGGGAAGACAAAGGGTAGAGGAATTATGCACCGAGCTGCTTTGCAGTGCCCACAAAATTTGAATACTTTACTAAAGACAGCTGAACTTGGGTGAACACACGCTTACATAATACACCATGTTTTTCCACAGCTGGCAGAATAATATGCTCTTAATATGTTCACTCTGATTCACAAAGGACAAAATAAACCCCCATCAGTAATGGACTAAAACCAGGGCAGGTCAATCCCTGTTAACTTCAGCAAATATCAATCTACACTTTACTAAAAAGAATAAAAAATCCTTTTGATGTCACGTGCGTGGTTCCATTACAGTTTTAAAGCCCTTCTGCAGATTCCACCCTGGAACATGGAGCTAAGATACTGCCTAACCTAGTCACCAGACGAAAGTTTACCTTGACTCCTTCCATGACTTCAAGGAAGAAAATACAGTGGACACTTGCCTTATCCAAATTTACCAACTTTGTAGAAACTCTAGCCTTAATTCTCATGATTTATAGAACTAGAATCTTTCACCTGGGAAATTTTTCTGTAAAAATTGTACAGCCTTTTAATAACAATTATGAAAGGCAACATAAAAATCATGAAAGAAATCAAGAAACCTTTGCTTTTGTTTTACACCAACTAGATATATCATCAAGGTAGCATAACCAAACCAAATTAAAGCGTAATTTTTTAGAACTATGTAAAACAATTGGGGGGCCACTCCACAGACTCTTAAAGGAATGTTAAAATGCTGTAAAGAGAAAACCGTTTGTTTTTACAATTTGCATCACTACGAAGCAAGACATTCTGCTTACATTTTGCAGAGAGCTGTGTAATAAAAAAAAAAAACAGCCAAAGAAAAACCCCAAATACCTATCTGAGTCTAAGTGTGAATCCCATCCTTCCTCCACCTCTTGGAATTTCAGTCATAAATTGCCATGAAGAGCATGATTTCACCCACAGGAAATCAGTATTTCCAAATCCACTTACTGTAAAGGACAATTCTCACAATTAAATGCATATTACTTAATCTGTAGGCAATTTAAGAACGCATATCCATGCATACCCAGTATGTCACAAGTAGATTTAAATTACTGCCTCACCAGTGTTGGTCACACTGTGCCATCAGCGAAGTTTTTGCATTTCATCAGGCATTTCTCTCACAGACTCGCGATCCAGTGCAGTCATTTCCCCACATTTTGCGTGTGATGCCTCTGAAATGCATTTTCAGCTAAAACACGCTGATTTCTACATCTCCCGAGAAGTAACACATCTGTAATGCATATTGCAGCACTAACGGATAGGTCTTTAACAGCTCGACACCATCCCTGCTGTTAAAACCCCTAAACTGCCGCCTCCTCCTCCATTCAGAGGAAGAAGGGCAACCTTGGTCACCTCTAGGACGGGCCAAAATTCACCCCAGAGGCAACACCTAAGCGCTGCCTAAGTCCGCATTTTGTCCTTGATGTAGGGATGGTGGAACCATCAGGAACCCTGAAAGGCTCCTACTAAACACCGTGTTGGTGTCCCTGGCCCTGAAGACTTTACTCCATACATCAGCTGTTCATCAGAGAATCACTAACGCTTGGCGAAGGATGCGTAACTGATTACCATCAAGATTTTCTTTTTGTATTTGTCCTTACCCAAAAATACTAAATGGGTCAAAAGTTATTTCAGCTGGAAACGTGATTTTACTTCAAGTTATCATTGACTTAAACTGGAGTAGAATCAAGCCCTGAAGCACAACAGCATTTTTTTTTTTAATTCCCAATCTGTCTTGTTCACACATCCTCCTGGAGAGAAATAACATACTAAACCACTGAAAATTAGAAAAAATAAATCTAGCCAGACTATACATTTTACAAATATTAAACCTATGAATTGAGCCGAGAAGAAAACAGGAAGGAACAGATGAAAGCGACAGATGAAATATATTTACTTCTAAACTAGTGCTAGATTTTTCTTCCTTTTTGAAGCCTGTAACAACTTTTTTTTTTTAAATTAAGACTATTATTTGACACTATTTCAAACAACGTGATGGTGTTTGTGGAAATCCTACTTAATTAAAAAACAGAGTTGTTTTTTTTTTTTTTAATTTAAAACCAGAACGGACCTTGAGTAGAGATTTCAAATGAATTATTACTCGTTTCACAGTCCCCTGGGTCCTATTCTTTTCCCCTCTAAGAAGAGTATGTTTTTATCTCTACAAGAGATCAGTGAGTCAAATTTGACTAGATAGAAGAGTAAGTTTTCCCTCTAGAAGATACCAGTGAGTCAAGGTTGACTAGGTATAGCCGGCTTCTGTGAAAAAGGAGAAATTTTGTAAACGATAAAATAAAACTGAAAGATCTCTCCAGCTCTGTGAAAAGTCCGCTTGAGTTTTCTTTTACCCCGGAATGTCGAAACCCCAGATGTACTGTAGAGAACTGAGAAGGATATATGCCACCATTTATTTTACCCATTTTATTTACCTTATATGTACCAAACATATAAGGGTCAAAATTCAAGCAAAAAAAAAAAACAAACCAAAAAAACCCACCAAATAACCAACCCCACATAAAATGAGCCACAAATGCCTCAGAACTGCAATACCCGCATAAGACAGAATATTTTCCATTTCTAAAAAGAGTTTCTCCTTTCCCCTGACTTCCATCTACCAATTGAGCAATTATGCAATACGTGGGTGTACCTTGCAGTCGTTTTCTTAACATCTGCATTCGGTGTTAAATTCAAACTGTACAAGATGTCTGATATTTTTTCTTTATCTTGAGCCTTCAAAGTGGTAGGTTTACCAGAGGCAAAACCACACACCAGAGAACATGAGTCATGTAATAAAGAAATGACTCTTCCCCTTCTCCCCCTTCCACCCTGCAGCTATAATAACCTAAAGACACTCCATTGTAAATGGCTGCTTTGGAAATATTGATAGCACGAACAACTCACAAGCATTTAGCCAATGAATGAAGATTTTTTTTTACTGTATCCATAACAAATTGCTCTCAGTATCATTTCAAGGCAAATTAAAACAATGTGCTACTGCAAAAATAAAATTCCTTATAGTACTCGGAATGTCTGTGCACTTGCTTTCATGTCATGCATAAAATACAAAACGGTCTGCGCGTGTTCCTACAGATAAAAGCATAAAAAGATACAAATAATCAAACATAAGATGCCTAAGCAAGTTAAGCCAAAAGGTTATTTCTCGTTTGTCTACAAAAGAGTCACCTCTCTCCAGAAATCCTTAATTTTCTAGTGATTCCACATCGAAAGACGGCAACACGGACACACAAGTAAACCGCCGCTCATGCCGGCTGCAGGAAGTGCGTAAGGAAGCAAACCACCTCCCCTGACCACCGCTCACCCGAGTCTCCGCTCCGAAGTGCAGTAGGGATGGAAAACCACAGTGGGGCCACTCTCTCTTTTATTACCCTTCTCTGTAGGTAGACTGTCACTCCTCAGACTGACATCCTGCATCTAATTCCACGCAGGAAACAAGCTTCCAACAAGGTCTGATTTGATGAGTCGATATGCATAATCGTATCAGAAAACGTGAGGAACTACATGCAGAAAGAGCAGCACATAAACCAGTAACAACAAACCCCTGCACCACTAAAACAGGTGCAGCCACCACAGCCTTGTAAGAAAGTTCACCCAGTTCACCCATGACCGTCTTCCAGAAAGCAGAAAACCCGACGTGTCAGGAAATCAAAGCGCAGCAACACGTTGCTTGAAGCAGAATAAATCAGTGGTTTCTCTTCTTACCTGCGTGTAGTCGAAGTCGGACAGAGGAGCTATACTCTTGATGTAGTCCATTCGAAACTGGTTTTCTGGGTTGGCCAGTGGAACTGGGGGTATTAAAGTGCTCATAGCTGAAACTATAGTCTAGAATTGGATAAAACAAAAACAAACGTGTTAATCTGGCTAAAGCTAGGCTACAGGATCAATAGAGATAATCCATTCTGATCAGCAAAATGGGATTTCTCTCAGCACAGTATCGGAGAGCACAATCCTTATCATTTCTAGTACACCCGAGCACTTAAGAACAGTATAAAGGGTTCTTACCACAATCGCATCTTTAACATTTTTCCGAATATCCAGTATTTTCTGTTTCTTTTCTCTGCATTAAAACAGAAACATTAACGCTTTGATTTTTTTCTTCCAAAGCAGTTCAGGCAGTTAATGCATTTAATGTGTTTGGTTTTCTTTTTTCACTGATCACTTGTTTATCTACTCTTCAATCCTTGCAACCTCCTAACTGAAGAGAACAGCAAGGCGAATACATTTTCCCCCATATCCCTTTTCTTGCCTAGTAGGTACAGCAATGCACATTCATCCCTGGTGTTTTTTTAAAACCAGACAATCATAGCCACATCTGCAAAGCCTCCCCTGATGGAGCTGGAAGTCATTCTCTCCTTTCTACAGCATGCTGTAAACATGCTCTAAATTAACAGTACGGAGCTGAGGGCCAACAGAGACCTAAAATTAATGCTATGGATTAATAATAATTTCTGGCAGAGTTCTTCAGAGAGAAAACGATGCAGCCTCAGAAAACAGAATGATTTCCAACAAACGTGCAAAATTAGTTTCAGTTTTGCCCTAACCCCAATACAGGAAAAACAGCAGCCGCTGTCATCCTGAATATGACTTGACATGTATTTTTACACTGCAGACAGATGCAATATTTGGTTATTTGCTTCTATGTAAAAAGTAGTCGCCATGTTGTTGCTACACAGGGGCCTGTCAAGCGCTGCAGTAGCAACAGTGTAAAATACAGTAAAGGGGCCAGAAGGAGAAAATGCAAATATACAATAGCAGTAATTTCCTTATTCTCGCTCCCCCTCCTCCCCAACCTCCCCCAAAACGCAGTGTCAAGCCACCAAAACGCAGGGGATGAGAGGGGAAAGCTCCCAGCCTGCCGGGTGTTAACCTGTTTCCAACATTTAAGGAAAAATAAGTCACAAAGTGTCAATAATTCTTACTCTGAATTAAATCCATTGACATGTAGGATTCGCATTTGTTTCACAATAGTGCTTTTTCCTGACTCACCAGCCCCTAAAAGAGAAAGAAGCAAAGGGAGAACATTGTGATACACGGTTCAGGCTGGGGGTCTGGGCCGGTTTGGGGGGCGCTTTTGGACGCGGCAGCATCTGCCACCTCCGGCGGCATTGCTGGCTGTCCGCATCCATGTGGCTGGGGCGCTGAGCTCGGTCTAGGGACGCCGCAAGACAACAGCCCACATTTTCCGTACCTCGGGCGCACACAGCCTCTC
>NW_010432578.1:0-1053 GCF_000710305.1 Buceros rhinoceros silvestris | reverse complement strand
GTAGGTCCGTGCCCGCCCCCCCACAGGGTTTCACCTCTGGCTGTAGGACGTGCCCCCGCGTACGGACGGTTTCTCCCCCGTGTGTAGGTTTTCACTCCAAATACAGGATTTATTCTTCATATATAGGATTTACCCCCTGGCTATAGGATTTACCCCCCTGGCTATAGGATTTCCACCTCTGGCTATAGGATTTCTACTCCTGGCTATAGGATTCCACCCTCTAGCTCTAGGATTTCCACCCCCTGGCTATAGGATTCTACCCCGGCTATAGGATTTGCACCCTCTGGCTATAGGATTCCACCCCTGGCTATAAGATTGGTGCCCTCTCTGCACCCCCTGGCTATAGGATTTACCCCCCTGGCTATAGGATTTCCACCTCTGGCTATAGGATTTCTACTCCTGGCTATAGGATTCCACCCTCTAGCTCTAGGATTTCCACCCCCTGGCTATAGGATTCTACCCCGGCTATAGGATTTGCACCCTCTGGCTATAGGATTCCACCCCTGGCTATAAGATTGGTGCCCTCTCTGCAGGATTTCACCCCCTGGCTATAGGATTCCAGCCCTGGCTATGGGATTTCTGCCCCTGGCTTTGGGTTTCCAGCCCTGGCTATAAGGTTTCACCCTCTAGTGATAGGATTCTAGCCCTGGCTATAGGATTTCCTCCCCCTGGCTACAGGATTTCACCCCCCAGCTATAGGATTCCAGCCCTGGCTATAGAATTTCCGGCCCTGGCTATCGGGTTTCCAGCCCTGGCTATAGGATTTCACCCCCTTGCCCCCCCTGGCTATAAGATTGGTGCCCTCTCTGCAGGATTTCACCCCCTGGCTATAGGATTCCAGCCCTGGCTATGGGATTTCTGCCCCTGGCTTTGGGTTTCCAGTCCTGGCTATAGGATTTCACCCCCTGGCTATAAGATTCTCCCCTGGCTATATGATTTCTAGCCTTGGCTATAGGATTTCACTCCCTAGCTATAGGATTTCCTCCCCCGGCTATAGGATCCTCCCTGGCTATAGGATTTCCACTCTCTGGCTATAGGATTTCACCCCCTGGC
>NW_010432577.1:4759-4964 GCF_000710305.1 Buceros rhinoceros silvestris | reverse complement strand
CTCATTTTCCTGCGTGCATCCCCTCCTGGCTCAGTGTGGCATTTCGCTGCGGTGGCACCAACCCCGAGGGCTCACCCCACCCCAGCGCGGGGTAAAAGGCCCTGGGATGGACCTGTCACCGCTCCTGACCGTCCCCGTTCCTGCCGCCTGGCCCAACCCCGGCCCGTGCTCTGTTGTGCCACACTGCACCGACCCCCGCACACCC
>NW_010432577.1:4068-4349 GCF_000710305.1 Buceros rhinoceros silvestris | reverse complement strand
CCCTCCGCCAGCCCTGGCCCAGGGCTGGGTACGAGATGCTCATGCCCTCGGTGCCAGCTGGGCTGTGGGTGCTGGCCTGGCACCCTGTGTCCCCCCCTCGAGGGTGCAGCAGCGCTCGCTGGGCTGATGGGGGGCTCCGGTTCCCGACGCAGACGGGCTGTCGCTGCCCTGTGTTTCACAGTAGGTGGAAACCTGGATGTTTTTCTGGAGCTGGATGGACGCGGTGAGGGAAGAAGGAGCCTTTGCCCAGGCTGTTACAATCGTTGGCTGCTGAGGCTGAG
>NW_010432577.1:3530-3880 GCF_000710305.1 Buceros rhinoceros silvestris | reverse complement strand
GAAGCAGAGGTTTCCTGTGGAAATGCCCCCTCGGACAAAATGCCATTTCCTGGGGTTTTGCTGGAACAGACCCTCCCTCCTGCTGGCACGAGGCACCACGGGGCCAAGCCTCCGCCAGTGACAAGCTTCCGCCAGTGACGAGCTTCCCTGGTGCCCCCAGTTTCCCCTGCCCACCAGCTCCCATCCATGTGCTGCCTGTGGGCTGGCCGGGTCCTGGCAGGTTGGTGCCGCCCGCTCCGTGCCCTGGCCAGCCACCAGCCCTGCTCCTCGCAGACCGTAGGACCAGCCTTGCTGTCCCCAGGGATTTTCTTCTCCCTGTCTGGGCTGGCTCTCCGATGGGACATCCCTTC
>NW_010432577.1:2955-3392 GCF_000710305.1 Buceros rhinoceros silvestris | reverse complement strand
CCTTCGCATCCCTTGGCCGTAGCAGAAATAGCCTGGCCAGCTCCAGGCTCACCCCTCTGCGTCATGCCCGGGTCCCGAGGGACAGCAGGGCCATCGTGGCGTGGGCTGGCCATTCCCCTGCCCAGCGGCTGCCCCGGGGCTGGCAGCACTGGGTGGATTTGCAGCCCATGTCAGGGAAATCGGGACATGCTGTGCCCAGGCACCAGGACAGCGCCGTCCTCTGGGGTGGCCAGGCTGGGGACAGCCCCATGGCTGTCCTAGCAAGGGGGACCACAAGGCAGCGGCCTCGGCTCTTTGCTAGTGCCCGAGGCGCTCCTGCCCACCCTGCACTGCAGAGAGCACGGGGAGCGCGCGCTGCTGGGGCGAGGAGCCGGGGAGGGCCCAGCTGGAGAGCTGGAGAGCTGGGAGCAGTGGTGGGGGGATGGCTGCCGCTCGCT
>NW_010432577.1:1627-2756 GCF_000710305.1 Buceros rhinoceros silvestris | reverse complement strand
CATCCTGAGCAGAGGGGCTCGGGGCTCCCGTGCCAGGAGCCGTGGTGCCAGCACAGTCCTGTCGGAGCTTCGTCCCCACTGTGTTTGAAACCGAGGGGGGAAACATGAAGCCGTGACTAATTTAAGGATTCATCTGGTTTTCATCAGCTGGGCTGGATGATCACAACGGGGTTTTCTGGCCTCCGCACAGATCCGGGACCACGTGGGACCCAAAGCAGGGATGGGTCAAGGCTGGGTTCTGCCTCACCAAGAAGCTTGAGGGGATGGAGCAGGGGCTGCGTCCTGCCTGCAGGTGACGTGGTCGGCGCGTTCGTGCTTTGGCTGAGCCCCGAGCCCCGCGCCTTGCACGTGAGCCTCGAGCAGGGGATGTGCCCAGAGGGCTTGGGGAGGGGGGCACAACAGCCAGCAGCCTTGGGACCTCTGCAGAGGCTGCCTCGATGAGTGCTTCCACCCTGAGAAACAATTCAGGCCTTACAGAAGGCTGCTCCGCCTGCGCTCCTCACGCTCCTGCTCCCAGCACAGAGGCAGTTTTCTAGGAAATCAGCTCCAAAGGCCCTGGACGGGCGGCGGCGCTCGGCATCCTGTTGAGCTCAGCTGAGGTGACAGCGTGTCTGGCCGCAGCTCAGCCCGGACACCGTTTACCTCCCGGAGGCTTTGGGAGACTTTCTGAGGACCGATGCAGGAGCAGTCCCAGTGCGAGCAGGGACGCAGCAGCGCCGGGAGCTTTCTGGGGCTGTGAACGGGCTCAGACACTTGGCTGTGCTCGGTCGGCTGGAAAATCCGCCCTGCCTGGAGGTGCTGGCGGTGCCCGTTAGATCCCCTCGACGCTGGTGCACCGCCCCAGCGCCCGCCCTCCCATGGCAGGGTCTGGCCGCTCTGCACCGAAGCTGGGCCAGGCAAGACGGTGGCGGAGGAACCACCGGCTGAGCCCAGGAACCTCAGGAGCCTCTTGTGGTGTTCTCAGAGCCTGCTCCACCAGGGCTCTTGGGGACAAGGGGGTCACATCAGACTGTCCCAGTGACAGGCAGGCCCCTCGTCCCCAAGGGTCCCCACCAGCACAGCCGCTGCTGTCCGGGCAGCACGACGACAGTGCCCGGGCAGCACCGGGACAGAGTTGGGGCATGGCCGG
>NW_010432577.1:1086-1446 GCF_000710305.1 Buceros rhinoceros silvestris | reverse complement strand
TGGGTGACTGCCGCAGCTGCTGTTCCCCCGATCGCTTTCTTCCTCCAGAAAGGAAGGATTTCTCCTGGGTAACGTCCCCAGCAGCCAGGTCAGAGTTTTCCCTGGGATCTGTTTAAAACGGAACTCTGATTTGATTTGATTTGATTTGATTTGATGTGGGTCCATTCGTGCTCGCAGCATGGAGCACTCTCCGCTTTTTCTCCCATCACTAATTTCTTCCCCTTTTTTTCCCCCCTTCTTACCAATAAGGGGAGGGAGAAGGGAGGGAAGGGGATAGGGAACAGAGGATGTTTTGTGTGTGTCTTCCAGCCCTGCCAGATGTGTGTGGCTGTGCGGGTCTCTGGCTGGGGAAGCGCCACG
>NW_010432577.1:573-884 GCF_000710305.1 Buceros rhinoceros silvestris | reverse complement strand
GGCCCCGCCGGCCTCAGACATGGCGCGTGACCTTGATTTTCTCGGCTGGAGCGGCCAGTGCCTGGATGGCTGCGCCGGTGGGTTATGTGGGCCGGGGATTGTGAAAGCCATTTGTCCGCGTGATGCAACTTGCTGGAGTGTTTTTTTGGGAGCGCAGTCCTGCCGCTGATTTCCCCATTCCTTTCCTTTGTCTTAGTGGAAAAAGACAAAGTGTGGGAGAAGCTGGCCCCACACTGGGCACCCGCCCCTGGCTCACCGGGGTCCCAGCTCACCTCCCCACAAGGTCTGGAGCGCTGCGGGAGCGCTGGGAA
>NW_010432577.1:0-300 GCF_000710305.1 Buceros rhinoceros silvestris | reverse complement strand
GGGGTGGGTTGGGATGTCCCCGGGCGGGAGCCACTTTTTCCCAGGGCCATCCCATTCATCCCGGGCTGCCCTGGGCTTGAGGGGAGCGCTGGCGGGGAGGAGGGGAGCCGAAAAGCACCGTGGTTTGTGGCTGTTGTTTGCACGGGAGCGGGTGCCGGGGTGGTGCCTGTGCCAGCTGAGTTTCCCTCCAGAGTTTCTTCAGGCCGCAGAAGATTATCTGGTAACGAAAGTGAAAGCCCGGGAGATCCCATGCGGCTGGCGAGGGCGCTCAGGCAGAAACGAGCACACCCAGAATTGCTT
>NW_010432576.1:1286-1497 GCF_000710305.1 Buceros rhinoceros silvestris | reverse complement strand
GGGGAGGATCCGAGGAGCCCTGGGCAGCCCCGCAGCTCCCTTTAGGGGGGTGGCAGCCCCGGGACAGTCGTGTCCCCCTCAAACCGGCTGCTTCTGCCTCAGCTCTTCCCACTCGTCCCGAGGCCTGAGCCCCCCGTCTCACGGGGAGCAGTGGGGTGTGACCGTGAGAGGCATGATTTGGGGGGGAGGGTGGTCGTGGGTTTGGCGCTGG
>NW_010432576.1:539-1162 GCF_000710305.1 Buceros rhinoceros silvestris | reverse complement strand
CAGTCTTGTCCCCCTCAATCCGGCTGCTTCTGCCTCAGCCCTTCCCACGCGTCCTGAGGCCTGAGCCCCCCGTCTCACGGGGAGCAGTGGGGTGTGACCGTGAGAAGCAGGATTTGGGGTGAGTGGTGGGGGGAAGCCGCGCGTCTCCCGCGAGGCTCCACCGGCTCTTTCCCCGCCAACACGCGGCGCTGACCGATGGTGCGTTTTCGGCCAGGCCAGAGGGTGCTGGGGGATCCCGCTCCCTCGGGGAGCGCGGCTGGTCTGACGCGTGGCCCGGTGCTGTGTTCCAGGTTTGAGGGCTGGCTCAAACTCCCGGAAGACCCCAGGCCTCTGCGCAGCAGGAGGAGACAGTCTTCACCCCGGAGGAGATTTGGGGGGGCGGTTTACATGTAATCGGGCTCTTCCAAACAGCCCCGAACCCGACCTCTGGCTGGGGGCGGTCTCTGGCCACCGCCCGTAGGAGCTTTGCTGTCGGATGGGACCTTGGGCATCCGAAAGGTAGCCCCGTATTTATGAGTAATAAGTACGTAGCGGTTTGGAAACAAGAAATGTATTATTTTTTAAAGCTCTGAGCTGTACAGATTTTTGTTACGAGTGACTCTGTTACTGTTTGTTCCGTAAGC
>NW_010432576.1:0-360 GCF_000710305.1 Buceros rhinoceros silvestris | reverse complement strand
TATAAAGTTTTTGGAGGGGTGTGAAGAGGACCCGAGGTATTTAAGAGAAGTAGCGTAACTTCCTGTTTCAGGGTTGTATTGACCTGGAGCTCGAGATTTAACGTCCTTCCTTATGTTCTAAATAAGTCTATCATAGCAATAATTTATTTTCTTGGCTTAACACTTCTGTTTTAATAAAAGCAATTTCATTGTTACGGCGAATTGTTTCTTCAGATGATCCCTGCAGGGCCTCAGCGCTGGGCTCGGCTCCCTCGCACCCGGCTCTCCCTGTGCCCTTCCCGCGCTAACCCGCTGCAGCTAAACCGCACGAACCCTCAGCGCCTTCCCCGGGCGCAGGGGACCCGCCCCGGGCAGTGAGTG
>NW_010432575.1:0-216 GCF_000710305.1 Buceros rhinoceros silvestris | reverse complement strand
TCTCGCAGGCAGCACCGCGCTGCATCTGGCCACCATCGCCTGCCAGCCCCAGTGTGTCAAGGTCCTGCTGCAGGTACGGGACAGGGATGGGGACGGGGACAGGGATGGGGATGGGGATGGGGATGCAGAGGAAGATGAGGATGGAGCTGGGGATGAAGATAGGGATGGGGATGGAGACAAGGATGGAGCTGGGGATAAGGAGGGGGCCAAGGACAG
>NW_010432574.1:4350-6544 GCF_000710305.1 Buceros rhinoceros silvestris | reverse complement strand
TAAAAATTAAATAAAATAAACAAGATAAAATAAAATAAAATGGTAGGAAATGGGATGCAGCCCTGAGCGAATGCCATTGGCATGGGGAGAGAAGGGCAGAGGTGAGACAGCAGCGTTAAGGAGGCGTGCGGCTGCCTGAGGGTCCCCTCCAGCACTGGGACCAGAGCCAATTCCAGGAGGTAAAACATGCCACAAAGCTTTGGGGGTCTCTGAGAAGCACCCACATGGGCAGCCCAGCCCCTGAAACTGGGACAGGACTCAGGGTGGGAATGGAAGCGAGCCTGAGCATCTCTCCAGGATGTGGTCAGAGAAATTAAGGCTGGGAATGATTAAAGGGAGCCCAGAGCATCACTCTGCACGTCCACCCGAAACAGGGGGCCAGGCCCCCCGCAGCCCCTGGGCTGGGCTCGGGTCCTCTGCCCAGCACTGCCAGACCCTGACACCCACCGGTGAAACACCGAGGGCCCCACAGCCCGCTCCCCCCACTGCTTTCTGGGTCACCGAGATCCCTTCCCAGCCCCGCTGCTGCTGGAGCCAGCTGGATGCACGGTTGCTGTGGCAACGGGTTCCCAGAGACGAAATCCCGATTTCTTATTTTTTTTTTAGCTTGGTTAAGAAAAAATATACAAGAGGCTCCTCTGCATCCGCTGTGCCACTGAAACCTCTACTTCCAGTAAGCGAGAGGCTCGGCAGTGGGAACAGCATGGGGACAAGGTGTCCGTAAGGATGAGGTTGTGGACGCTGTGCCTCCCCCCGAGCCTCGGTCACCCCCCGTTTGGCCATGGGGGACCCCCTGCTCCTCTCAGGGATGCTGCCCACCTTCCTGCAGCTTCTTCCTCTGCTCTAACTGAGGCTGGTGCTGGGCTCCATTACCTGAAGAAGGGGGTGTGACCAGGTACAGGGGTGCGCTCGGTGCTTCCATAGCTCTGAGCAGGTCACCTCGCCCAGTCTGGCACCATCCTTCACCTGGAAAAGCGCTGTGGAGAGGGCAGGTTTACATTGCATGGCCAAGAGCAAGGGCAGGAACAGGGTCCCACCAGCACTTTCCACCCAAACCTAGTAGATGAGCCTGTCCTGCCCCACTAAGTGGTCCAGGGCAGCTCCAGGACAAGATGCATCCCCTCGACAGGTGCCTCTCTGCTTTGCTGGAAGCTCCCAGGCCTTGGTGGCACTCCTTGGGGCACACTGGCCTCTGCTGCCAGTACCCGAGAGGACACCTTCAGTGCAGAACACAAGCACCAAAGCATCAGAGGGGAAAAGAGGTGCAGCAGCACTGATGGGCCAGTGACGCGCCAGGTTTGATGAAGAAAACAGAAGGCGGCAAATGATGGGGAAGGCAGCATCTCACACCACAGCCAGGGCAGCTGGCAGTGCTCTGGATGCTACAAACAACATCCCACCACCAGCACTGACCACTCCAGGAGGATGTAGGAAGAAGGTGTCACCCCTGGATTTGCGTGAGATGTAAACCCTGAAGCATCCATCTGAAACTCACGCCATGGTGACGAGAACCAGGGTTAGGACCCCAGCCAGGCTATCAGCCGCTGGCAGCAGAAAGGAATGAGGCACGTTCCACTGCCAGGGTGTTTTTTTCCAGTGGGCAGGAGGGCTGTCGAGACGGGGTGTTTTGGGGACCCTTCCCCACCACAGGTCCTGGCATGGCTACACTGGGACCTCCCCAGCGAAGTCTCTGGCCGCCCTCCAAGCTGCCCGGCGGGGAGGTGCTGGTGGCCGCCCCCTTGGCCAGGCACGCAGGAGCATTGATCATACCGCCGGGTTTCAGTGCCTGCGACAGTGTCCAGGATCAAAGCCAAGTTCAATTAATGGCTCACAATCTTATTAGAGAAATTATTTCAGGATCTTGAGTAAAAGTCCGATATATCCACTCCATTCCATTAGTCAGGCTCATTTAGTAATTCAATCAATCTAAGCAAGGCAATTGAGCTCCTCTGGTATAATTTAACTCCGTTATTCTCTAGGTACTTAAGAATTTCTTAATATTTGCTCCATTATTTCACCATTATACATATTTCCAGGTGCAAGGTTTGCACTGGAGCGATGCTGTGGGTCCCATGGTGGGACCAACCTTCTGCCATGCCCTGGTCTGACGAGATGGGGACGTGTGATGGATGCCTGCCATCGCCTCCCCTGGAAACTAAGTCAAGCAGGAGACTGCAACACCTCGAGACCCGCT
>NW_010432574.1:3807-4249 GCF_000710305.1 Buceros rhinoceros silvestris | reverse complement strand
TCCCCCACGGGGAGCCAGGTCCAAAGACCTGCCCTGCATGCCACCAGCTTTGGGACCCACCACTGGCACCCAGACCCAGGCGACAGGAGCGGGGCCAAGCAACCCCCAAACAAAACCCGGTGGGATGCTCATCCCACTTGACAGGGAAGTCAAAAAAAGCCAAAAGGGATAATGCAACCCCACAGTCCTTTGGCTCCTGCTTCCCTTCCTCTGAGGCCCTTTAGGAGCCTGGGTGGAGGGCAGACGCAGGGGGACACACCACCTCCTGCAGTCTGCAGCAGTTGGGAGACACGCAGGACATGGATGAGAGCCGACGGGTGTCACATCTCGCCACCTCCCTGTGCAGCTTGGAAGGAGAGCTGGGGCGGGCAGGCGAGCCGGCGGCCCGTCAGCCCGATTAGCAGCATCCCACATCCCCGCGGGGGTCTGGTTCGGATTCTCA
>NW_010432574.1:0-3735 GCF_000710305.1 Buceros rhinoceros silvestris | reverse complement strand
CAGCCCGATTAGCAGCATCCCACATCCCTGCGGTGGTCTGTCTCGCATCCTCACGACCTCCGGTGCGACCCCGTTATTAACCCGGGGAAGTCATGGCCAGAGCATCCACCAGCACAGTCAAGAGTTTAGCTGAGATTTAACAAAGAAAAAAAATTGATTAGGTATTTTGGGGAGATATTCAAGAGCAGTTAAATATGCCCAGCTCATCGGTGCCTTTGAAAAATCTCACCCCTCTAAAAAATTAGAATTGATTTTGTATTTAAAAAGGAATCTATTTAATTTAAAAGTAAGATAATTTGAAATCATGACAGCTTGTATTAAGGCCTGAGTTTATGATAATCTATTAAAGTCATTGAAGTTAAGAACCTTCTCCCATCCTCCGCTGCCAAGGCTCCCGTGAGGGAGATGGGAAGCGGGGGGAGCCGGGGGTGAGGGGCTCTGCTGCCCCCATTTCAGAGAACAGCGACCGGGCTGGAAACTGGTGAGGCAGAAAAAGGTCCTTCAGCTCCTCCACGCCCAGGGGGGAAAAAAGGACGTAAGAAGCCATCCAGTATTTCAAGCTCTTGAATTATCCAGTGCCCAGAAAAGTCAGGTTCGACCTGCTGGCTCCACTTCCTCCTTCCTCAAGTTGATTTTACCCACAAAAGGGTGTTTCAAACTCCACTTTTAAAATATCTGGTGCATTACAGAGAAGGCAAAGGAGTCAAACACACCATCTTTTCCGAGTTTTCTAATTGCATCGCAAATCTCCACCAAGCCCAAGGGGCCGTGGGAAGCCGGGATGCTAATAAATACCCCGCTCACTGGTTTCGAACCTGTGAAGGATGGGGCCCCAAAAAAATTAGCAGCCCACAGGAGTGTGAATCCAGTTAATGACATATGAAATGCGGCCGGGTGCTGCCGAGCCAAGCAGCGAGGAAGAAGGGGGTGTGAAGGTGAGCGGACAGGGAATATTGAGCTGCTAATTAGCATTTCTTGATGGCCACCGACCAGCAAGGCTTGGCCTCCCTTCAGGGAAAAATACAACCAACGCAACAAACACAAACCCAGATGAAAGGCGACCATTTCAAACGGAGGTTTCCTTGATTCAAAGCAGGACGAAACTGGGTGGGTTTAAATGCAGGCAGCCTGCGCACACCAGCGGGCAGCCCCATCCCCGCTCCCACGCCCTCACCGCTCCCGGAAAATTCAGGAGGTGGGAAAAAACACCCTGCAGCAACGCGGGGGGGATGGTCGGAGTTCTTCTGAGGACACGCATATAAAACCGTGTGGGTTTTTATGGGTACGAGCACGCACGGTGATGCACGTGGGGACCGAGTGCGCCAAGCTGCTCCTGAGCAAACACGGGCAGTGGGGCAGCACGTGCACAAGAAGCCGGCCGGTGCAATTAAGACACACTCTGTTAGCAAAGACACTACAAAGGTCTGACCAAGTTCCTCCCCTCACCACAAACCGAGGGGAATAATCCCTGAAACTATCCCTCTGCTTTTGGAGGAAGAGACAAGCAGCCACGGGGACCCCAGGTTTGGGAGGGCTGAGCACCAGCGCGCCCAACACCACTGCCTCTGGCACCAGAAGGGCTGGAGGGGGTGAAACCCAAAACCGGTGCACAGAGAGCAGGCAGCCTCTCGGGTAAAGATAAATATCGAGCTAAAGCCACAGGACAGGCCAAAGAAAGCGCAACCCTCCCAGCCTTGGCCAAGCCACAGCTCGCCGTGAGCTCACTCATCACTGAGCTGACGACATTAGTGGAGCATCTCATCCGGGTTGGGGAGTGACAGCCACTTCTGGGGTGCCCAGTTCAACACACATCACAGGCACCCTGTTTTTAGCCAGCACCATACATGGCTCTCCATGTGCATCTCCAGCCTGGGGAGAAACCTTGACCCATGGACCCATCGTTCAGATGCCCAGCTTGGCCACCACAACAGGGAGGTGCCACCAAGGAGGGGAAACTGCACACAAACACTTGCCAAGCTTGAAAGCACCTGAATTATCTCGGCAGGCTTTGAGGAGGTCAGCCAGGGCTGAAGAGGGAATGACATCCCGATACCCTTGGGCTCCCAAATGCTGACCTTTTCCTGGCTGCTTCCCCTCACCCATTCCCCTGCCCCAGTCCCACCCCGCTGCAGCCACCTCCCTGCATGCTTCCACCCTCTGTGGGGAAGCTGAGGCCCAGAGTGACCTCAAGGGAGTTGCTTGAGAGTCCATGTGGCAGAACCAAGGTGGCACTGCCAGGAGCACCTGTGCAGCACCGCCTGCCCTTCATGATGCTCCCAGCACCAAGACTGGTACTGGGACCAACTCCGTGTTTCCACAACCCCAAACTGTCAGGGGCGATGCACCCACAGGCACTCGGGGTCCTGATGTCCCAGGCAGTAATACCCAGAAGAGCCCACCCACCACTGAGACATCAGGGTGTAGTGACATGGGGCCGGCCACCCTCATGTTTGTCCAGTGGCCGTAAGCAGAAGGAGGTGAAAGCAAACTCTTGCCCGGCATCATCAGTGCCAGGCCTTCCCTGACCCAGGGGCAGCACCTTGGGGACCAGCCCAAGCCCTGCCAGCTGGTGGGGCAGCTCCCCTTCCCTTGGGGACCCCTTCCCTGTACAGAGGCCCTGGATCTGAAGGCAGCAAGAGAAGACGGTGCAGTCACCCAGCTTCCTCCCTGAACCAGACCTGTCTCAGAGACACAGAGGTAGGTGTGGAGATTATCCACCTCTCTGACACGTTCTTACACATTGAAACACAACAACATGGGCTCAGTTAACGGGTCAGGGACACTGCAATCAGCACTGCGTGAAGCCAGGTTCCATGAAGGATGCTCAAATGCACCTTCCAGCCGTTCACAATCCTTGTGGAAACACAAACACCCAACACGGGTCCCACACATCGACCCAACATGGCCCCATCCCCACCAAGCGTGCAGCCGGCAGCGATGCGCTCTGTCCCGCGGCTTTCTTGGGCTGGGGGCTCTCTGCCTCCAGAGAACGCAGCCTCCGGGTTACCAAGTCTCAATCTTGCAAGTCCTCTCTGCACTTCAGGGCTTCTACCACGCAAAAGCCTCGTCCAGGCTAATAGTAATAACACTGATTATGACGATAATAACAGCAACACATGGCAAAGCAGCACAACCACAACAACGACAATTACACCCACACATGGCGAAGTGGCCACGCCAGCTTCGAAGCGAGCCCCTCTCTCACGGAAAGGAGGGAGATGTAGCATGGCATTTCCCAGGAGACGCCAAATCAAAACCCTGGTTTGGCACCCATGAGGTGCCCCCTCCTGCCAGCCCAGCGCCAGCATCCCAGGCAGGAGGACTTGTACTGGGACCAACTCTGTGTCCCCACAGCCCAAATCCCTGTGTTACGAGGGCTGAGCATTCACAGGCACTGGGGGAACTGATGGCCCAGGAAAGCCCACCCACCACTGGGACGTCAGGGCGTGGTGACACGGGGCCGGCCATCCTCCTGTTTGTCCGGTGGCCACAGGCGGAAGGAGGTGAAAGCAAACCCCTGCCCAGCACCACCAGTGCAAGCCCTGGGCACAGCAGGGGCTGCTGGGGTGGGTGGGTCCTTGCCGTCCCGGGGTAAACCCCTGCAGCCCCAGCCAGCTGCCACCCCCACCCAGATGCTCCCCGCTGGCAGCATCCCAGACCCCATCGGGGTCCAGCTCCCTGGAAGCGGGTCCGAGGGGGGCAGAGGACATGGGTACTTGCCGCCTTTGGGGCCTC
>NW_010432573.1:3806-4263 GCF_000710305.1 Buceros rhinoceros silvestris | reverse complement strand
GCTCCTGCCTTTGCAGCGGTGCCACAGGCGCCTCTTTTCTCCAATTTCTCCTTTTTTCTCTGTCCCATGTTGCTCTGCAAGACTGTGCTGCTTGGGCGGCGTGGCCATGGGATGTGCCGGAGGGGTCCTGTGCCGGTGGGCTCCAGGGCCAGCCCCGGGCTGCTGTGCTTGGGGCTTTGCCCTTCCCATGCCTGCGCTCCTGCCTTTGCAGCGGTGCCACAGGCGCCTCTTTTCTCCAATTTCTCCTTTTTTCTCTGTCCCATGTTGCTCTGCAAGACTGTGCTGCTTGGGCGGCGTGGCCATGGGATGTGCCGGAGGGGTCCTGTGCCGGTGGGCTCCAGGGCCAGCCCCGGGCTGCTGTGCTTGGGGCTTTGCCCTTCCCATGCCTGCAGCGAAGGACAGGACCCGATGGCGAGAGCAGCCGGGGCCGCGGAACTGCTGCGCCAGAGCTGCTCTC
>NW_010432573.1:1599-3535 GCF_000710305.1 Buceros rhinoceros silvestris | reverse complement strand
TCCTGCCCCCCTCTCCTCCACTCCCCGAGTCAGGCAGGGGTGGATCCAGCTGCCTCTGTCTTGGCATTTCTGTCCCGGGGAGGACCCGCTGCTCCCAGCCCTGGCCGACCTCTTTCCCCCCCGTTTTACGGGGAGGCGGGAGCCGTCTGACTGGCCGTGGGAGCGTGATGGTGAGGATTCAGCCTATTTCACCCTCCACTGATTTCCCTCCATGATAAATCCCATCCCCTCTGCTGTGGGAAGCGGAGTCGCTTTAATTACTTGTGGGGAGAAGGGGGAGAGCAGAGGAACTTAGGACTTGTTTTAAATATCACTTTTATTAGCAGGTAATCCTGAAGCTCAGGTCTGTAATATAGATAGGTAGCGATGTGGCACATTTAATTTACCCGGGTGCTACTGTGTGTCAGCTTTTGTGCCTTAATTCCCAGTCGCGGCTTTAAAGAGCTTGGCGGCCATGTTTTCGCCAATTTATAATTATCTGGGAAGAAGCCGTGGCTGCAGACGGCGCAGTGAATAGTAACTCCCCAGTTCCCGCTGGGTCTGGGTTCAGACCGGCTTGTCCCACCACAAACCATCACTTTGGAGAAGGGTGCTCGGTTTGGCGGCGCTTGTGGTCCTTCACCTCCGCTGATGGCACCCGGGGCAGCGGGGCAGGATGCAGTACGTGCTGTACTGGGTGGTCCCCGGTGTCGTCTTCTCATCCCACGGAGCAATTCGCTACGTGCTGCTAACCCATTTGTGCTGTTCTCTCACGGGAATGTGGAGCTTCCTTCCTCCCCGGGTCCCATCTGGCCGGGGTGGAGCGGTGATACTTGATGGCTGTGGCCGTAGTGTCACAGCACAGGCCAGTGGCTGCACTGCAGGGGTGGTGGTGCACGAAAGCAGGACTGGAGAGGGGAGTGGCTGCGGCAGGCACCAGGTCGGCAGTCCCCACCTCAGCGAGGACATGCGATTGCCAGCCAAGTATCTGCCATCGCTGCTGCCGAGACTCTCCTCTCTTCCTCTGGCTCCAGCATGAAAGTCACCCGCCGAGACACCGTGGCCTTGTTCTTTCTTCAAGCCAGCGAGTTCCTGCAAGTACCCCCATGTTGTGCTCCCATCGCCTCTGTAGGACACTGCCAAGGATGCTTTTCCTAGAGCCTGGTGCCCGCTCTCCTGCCATGTCTTGCCTGGGGCAAGCTAACATCACCCCGTCCCTCTGGCCACGGCTCCTGCTCACGCTCCGGGCATTCGCAGGAATATTTTTGTCTCTGCCTTGCATGGTGGTTGGAGATACGAAACGCTCAGAGTTCGTAAATCATCCCAACAAGGACATAACCTTGATTCCCTGTGCAATACCAATAGATTACCTAACAGGAGGCATGAAATGGAAGAATGGCTCCATTTGTATAATTCTGCATTAAAAATCAGCCTATTCTGCGTTTAATGCTGCTGTGAAGTGTCTCCACGGTCAGAGGAGAAAGGGGCCGGTGTTGGAGAGCAGACGAGTACCTTATGAAAGGGACACAAATAGGCACCCCTGGCCGGCGCTGCCCTGGGATTCGCGCCCGAACGATCCTTTTGAGGCCGCAGGGAAATGGGTTCTGCGCAAGCAGCTCACCAGCTGCTGACGGGTCATGTTCTGCAGTTTGCCAGAGCCGCTCGGTGGCCGTGATGCCAGTCCATCACTCGGACAGAGAACCAAACTCGGACGTTTCTGGTTGCCTGGTTTTGCGGCCGCTGCATTAGCCTGTGTCCTGTCCACAGCATCAGGGATCTCCGGGGATGCCACCGTCTTCTGAGGGTCCCCGGAACCGGGGCAGAGGCATTTCCCTCCCGCTCTGTGCATCGACTGTGCTGGGTGTTCCTGCTTTCCCCTCCTGCACGTGGGGGTCAGCACCACGTATGCAGAAGCGGCTGGTTCCCAAGGCGGCATCCCGCAGCAGCGCTGGGGTTT
>NW_010432573.1:0-1565 GCF_000710305.1 Buceros rhinoceros silvestris | reverse complement strand
CAGAAGCGGCTGGTGCCCAAGGCGGCATCCCGCAGCGGCGCTGGCCTTCGCAGCCTGCAGAGCAGCAAGAATTAAACCCTCGGGAAGCTCTGGCTTTCTCCGGGGCATGGCACAGAGAGGGCTTGAAGCATCGCCTGGCTCCGAGGTGCTGCTAGCCCCGGGCTCAGGGAGGTCTCGCTGCCATCATGGTGCTGGACCCTGCGCTCCCGTGGCCACCCCTGCCCAGGGCGTGCTCCTGCCCAGCTGCCTCTGGGGATAGCAGTGCAAAACCCCGTGTGCGGAGGGTGGCAGAGGAGGGGATTTACTTGCCGTTCCTGACTGCTCTCAGCTTTTGTCCATGCATAGCTTTTCCCGCGGATTTCTGTCCAGCTTCCACAGCACGCTCGGGTCCCGTGCCAGCGCGTGCAGCTCCATCGCTTCAGAAGCACCGAGCAGCCCTCGAGGCTCCTTGGTGGTTTGGGAGCATCGCGTGGTTGATGCAAACAGAGCTCTGCGCCCGTGCACATGCGTCAGGGCTGCAGCAGTGTCACAGGAGCCGAGGCTGCGGAGCAGCAGCCCCGGGGCGATGGGCAGCGGGTTTGGGTTCATGGTGGGGTTGAGGGGGCCAGGGGTTGCCTTTCCCAGGCATTTTCCTTGCATTTTCAGCTCTGCCACAATCCACCATCTCTGATGACCATAGCGCTTCTCTTGCGTGTGTGTGCTGCCTAGAGTGCTCGGGGGCTTCTGGCTGTACATGAAGCTTCATCAGGATGGGAGGGATTTGGTTGTCCCAGCTTTCCTGATGGGGAAGGAGACGGAGGCTCCTGGGGCTGATGGCAAGAGCCACGTTGCTGCTGCCCACAGGGGTGGTGAGGAGCCGGGCGCATCGCTGCACCAGCCCCAGCAGCCTCTTCCTGACCAGAAAGCGCGTGGTGAGCGCACGTCCTCCAGCCTCCTTGAAATCAATCTCCATCTTAAGTGCTGACTTTCCTCCTCTTTAAATCAAACGGCTGCATCCAGAAGGATTTGAAAGGGGGTTTCATTCTGGGGAGGATCCGGAGGGGTGTCGTATGTGGTGGGAAGGCTGCGATGGCTCCATCTGGAACACCTTCAACACCCCGAACTCTATCTCCTTTAAAAGAGAGATTGGCTCAGGTGGGCACAGCAAAGCATCCCTGGAGCACGTAATGTGCCTCATCATCCGAGTGGTTTCCTTGGAATCTGCTCTCGCACATCCCGCGAAGCGCAGGTGAATGTTTGTCAGAGTTTCCTTGACGGGGGGAGCACAACCGCCTCCCCAGCCCTTAAGCCCCGGTTGCAGATTGGTGGTTCATGGGCACAAAGGCTTTGGTGGAGGGGGGCGAAGAAGGGATTTCAGCTTGTCAAATATCTCTGCTACTTGTTTCTTTTACCCAGTTTCAGAGTTTTGTTGAATCTTTTCTGGAGTTCAAGAAGTGTTTTGGAATAACATTCCCATTCACCTCCAAGACAGGGAAAGAAATAACAGGAAAATTGCCCGCGCTCCCCATCTCTGTTTGCCATGGGGAAAATCGTGGTCATGGGGAGGTGGCGGCGCGGGAGCTCCC
>NW_010432572.1:347-981 GCF_000710305.1 Buceros rhinoceros silvestris | reverse complement strand
GTCCGCTGAGCCAGCTGCTGGGCCTTGGTGCTCGAGCTGCTGTCTGTGGGACATGGCAGGAGCCCCAGGCGAGAGCGGAAGCAGCGCGTGGGACAGGCCGACGTCATGACGGTGTCAAGCGTGGCAGAGCAGCTCTGGGTGCGGGGCTTGGCAGAGCCCTTCTGCCGTGCTCCTCCGAGTACTGGATCAGAGCCACAGTGGTGGCTCTGGGGAGGACATCGACGGGTCACCCCGGAAAGCCGGGGCAGAGCGAGCGCAACTCAGGTTCCTTGACTCCAGTGGTTCTTCCCGTCGCAGCCACTGCGGGAGGAGCTCCGGGGGGATTCACTGTCCTTGCGTGACCGATGACTCCTGTTCATGAGCGGAACATGGGTTTGGCAGTCCAGGGGGGTCGTGGCTTTGCTTCCTTCTAAACACGAAGCACTGGGCTTGTCTCCTGCAAGTGTTGTCAGGAAAAGCGTGGTGAGAGGACACAGAAGCAGCCGCTGGCTTCAGGGGAGCAGGGATGGAGCCTCTGGTGGTGCCGTGGCTGGGCAAAAGGCCTCGGGGCAGGGTGGTGGAAATGGCCATGCCATCACCAGAGGGCTCGGGGCTCCTCGGTGGCATCGCCTGAGTGGACACCTCTGCTTTGGCT